>NC_070643.1:19022101-19116437 GCF_947347685.1 Pleuronectes platessa | reverse complement strand
AGCTCCGAGTGACATTGGACTTTCCTTTGCAGCCTCCGTGTATCGTTTGTTTGTGTGTGCATGTCGCTGTGTGTGTGTGTGTTTGTATGTGTCTGTGTGTCGTTGTGTGACTCTGGAGGCTGCTGACGGTGACGCAGAGCGGCAGCACCACTCAGACGTCTGACTCAGACCGCACCACACGACTTGAGTTCATTAACTAACTGACCGCCAGTTATCGAGCCAGGATGACGAGGGGCACTCTTCCTCAGGAGCAGTCGCAGGAGGAAACGTGGACTTGATGATGAACATCTGGGGGGGGCAGCGCCGACAGGAGACGTCGAGTCAAAGAGTCTGAATCTTCAATCTGAGGAGGGACTTGTTTTTGTCTGGTTACATCCATTTAAATTGGGAGTTTTTGACCACACTGTCTCGTTTGAGTTTAATTTTGTGGCTCTGACACCTGGAAAAAACAATTGTAAATGGTAATTTTAAATTTCAGTGTTATTTCCACATCCATGCACCTTATATTCAAACTTTTCGAAACACTGCTGACCCCACTTTGGATTGGAAAGCGCTGGGTTGCATTATAATCTGAACAGGCAGAAACTGAGACTTGTCTGGATGGAGAAATAGAGTTTGGATAAATCCTTTGATTTCAGTTTTCCACCTCTTTCTTGTTTTCTGTCCCTTTTTCCAGTTGTTTTTTCCTTTCTTTTGCTTTGTCATTAAAATTAATTGTGCATATTTGCTATTTATGTTTATTTCAGTCATTAATCAAACTAAATTAAATGCAAACACAAATCTTGAATGAAAAAGAGCAGAAAGAATAATCTCATAAAATCTGTCTTTCTTTCCAAAAACATTAATTAACAAAGCAAATAATAAAGTAATTTCACATCATATATTTGCGAGTGTCTGTAAAGTGACTCATCTTTTCCTTTTCTGTCTCACTCACTCTCTCATTCTGAAAGTCAGTGAAGATGCACAGAGCTGAAAAGACCTCCCACATCTTCATGTGCAGAACATGTGACATATCTGCAGTTGCCACCTAAACAGTTATTCTAGTGTGTTTCTCTTCCTACACAGACACACACAGCGTGAGGGCACAAGGAAATCTAGCTTTTAGCTAGCCCCCCCCCCCCCCCCTTGAGAATTGAAGCTAATGAAAAATTCAGCTCTGTTAGTGAAAGAGAAGCTGTAAAGGAAAAGCTGTTTGGTTTAGTTACTCTTCTTCTTCTTCTTTATGTGTTATCACCCCGTCTGTCATCTTGTCTCTGATAGACTCCAGCCGTTTTCCATTTTGCATTTCCCCTTTTATTCTCTCCATCCATTTCCCGCTCTCCATTCCACCTCGTGTCGGCCTCTCCTTCTTATTGAAATATCTCTCAGTAAATCTGTCTGATAAATGGAAAATGGGGTTTTGTGACTGTGCCACGAAATCAAACAGCGAGACCGTCGGTGACTGGGGCAAAGCTCTGCAGTCGACATTTGGCTGGAACCAGGAACCTTCTGCTCGGTGGGACCACGTGACCACAGCAGCTGAACAGGTCTCTGACCCGTGACCTGCACAGGTTTGAAATCATATGGTGAAGCGATGGCTGTGGATCTCAGGGGCGGCTCCTGCTTGGGTCGGCAGTGATGGAAACATAACAATAGGTAGAATGAGCTAATTGTCATTCAGTGCTATATTATGTAAATATACATCAATGGTTGTGTACTGTGCAGCACTGGTAAGAATGGGAGGTTTTCCAGTGTCTCTGGCGTGTTAATGACGTGGGACCTGACTCACCGGGGGGTTTACCTGCGTTTTAAAGAAACCTGCTTCCATCTGCTGATTTGGTTGAAAGACATATTTGAGTCTATTTTCCGTGTTCCTCTGTGGTGTTGATTCGGTGGAAGCCGGTTGAAGGTCTATGGAAATTGCCGGAGGACCAAGGTCAGAGGGAAAAGGCCGATTTGGAATGCAGCTCAGAGAGGGACAATACAGAATCTAATCTGTTTATACAACGTCACCTCCAGTCTCCCTGCTGCCGTCTCCCTCTCATTTCAAACTTGACAAACAAACACACACACACACTCTGTCTCATAAACACACACAGGGACGCACACTACCACCACACGCCTGTCCTCACTTTGTGGAAGCAACAGAGGTCCCTCGCTTTATCATCGCAGGTGAAATCGGGAAAAAATTGAAGCGTTGCATTTGCATTTTAATTTGCCCTCAATCAGGAGTCGTGTTTTGTGTTGCGGTGGAATTGCCTTGGTGTTTGCTCCTCGTCCCTGTTTATCAGGGTCCGTGGGAGACGGGCCGCAAATTCAAATCACTCTCCCCCCCGTGTGTGTGTGTAGGGATCGGACTCCCTCTCTTTTCTGTATCCACTCCTTTTCTCTGTCACTCACTCTCTTTCTCTCTTTTTCTTAATATTTTCATCTTTTCTGAGCACCCCCCCTCCCCCCCTCATCTATCTATCACCCTCACCACCTTCCGCTCCTCACCCCCCCCCCCCCCCCCCCCACCCCCCATTTCTCATTGCCAGGTGAGTGATTCCACAGATTTCATTAGCGATGCCATGTGCCACGCTACTTGGCTCTGAAGGGCTCCAGCAGTCATGGACTCACGACCCCGCTCTGCCCTCATCTTCTCAACCCTCTGTCATCCTGTAGCCCCCCCCCCCCCCCCCATACACACACACACTCACACACACACATCTCTCCGTCCATCCCTTGATATCTTCCGCCCTCCCTCACTCCATCCATATTTTCCACTGTAGCCGGCTCTAACACGGCCATAAGCTGTCTGTGGCAGATGAAGGATCTCCTTCACACGGGCTGCTGCTCCTCGGAGTCCAGAGCAGTGGAGGTTTAACCCAATAGAGTGTGTAAGAGGAGAACAGGACATTGTGTGTGTAGTATATGCTGCCACTTTGTGTTCCCTTCAGATCACACAGGAATTTGTATCACATGTGCACGATCAAGTTTAAACTTCATGCCGCTCTGGATATTGTCCTCATCTGTTTTTTTTTCTCAAAATCCCACATCTGGCCATAGCTGATGTTTTCTCCACACCCCCCCCACCTTTTCATAAACATCTGTTAAAGGTGCTAAAAACACTGCCTGATCCAAAAGCCTCAGTCAATACATCTTCCATGATTACAACATGAGTACAAAACGCTTGAAGGCATTTAGTTTGTAACACGAGGTGAACGTACATTTGATCAAATCCACCTACGAGTCGCTCTAGGTGTTTCTGATTGGCCGACGCAGCCCCTCGCTCGATAGGCCGAGCCCCTCGGGGGACCGGACCTCTGAGCTCCGAGCTGGGTGATGCGGTTGTTTTTGATGCGAGATGTCGAGGAGGGCGTCAGGGGTCGGAACATATGACCTCTGACCTTTAACCCTCAGGGAGCAGAGAGATCACCGCACAGCATCGAGCAGCGTGAGTCTGTGGAGAGGGTTTTAATGGGGAGGAAAAGTGTGGTGATCAAATTGTAGTGGTGCAGATGGGACATAGTGTAGTGTTTACAAGGCTGTTGTTGTGCTGTGCTGATAAAGGTGCTTAAACCATTACTGTTTAACTATCTGGATTATTTTACAGTATTCTGAGAACACGTTTCTGCTTAACTCCCTGATTTTTAAAACACGTGTACAACTTAATGAGCTTCTCTGGGGCCAGGAAGAGACTTATAATATTTCACTCAGTGGACCGGTAAGAGATTTGCAAACAGGCAACATAACTGGCATTTCCGTCATTTTTCCTCGTTGAATAACCAATTATACTGTAGATTACAGTTCTTGTCTTGTTTTTAATTCAGAGCCGCGTGTGTATTTTTAACAGAGCAACTTGTTTGCCCTGTTAGTCGGGGCTAATCACAGAAACGCTGCCTTTGAGTTAATATTGTATGTTTGTGTGTATTAATGGCCTGATTAGCGAGACCTGAGTTGTCATGTTGATGAACTCTAATTACCCGAAGCCCCATCTGCAGATTCTATCACTCAGCATGTTGCGTCTCTTGCTCACTACGTGTCTGTCCCGAGGACACGGAAACACACATCCACAAACGTGTGAATGAACATGTGTACTAATACGCACATGACAGATGTCATCGGAAAATACATTTGCGTGTGTGTGTGTCACAGTATTGTGTGGAGACGTAAGCGTGTGTGAGCAAGGACGGGAGTAGATTTACTCATATGTGGTAATGTTACATGTCTTGAATGACGCTCTGGAGCAGAACACGTTGGGGATAGAGAAACCCTCTCTACCCAACACACCGAGCTTCACCCCCCCCCTCATTAGAGGAGGACATGAAACAGTGTCGTGTTTTCTTTAACAACTGCCACAGCACAGCAGGGTAATCATTTTGTTTTCATGTATTTCAGAGTGAATCAATAATAATCCTTCATAAAACTTGACTCTTACTGATCTGCTTGTTTGAGTTTTCTGTGTCGGTAAAAGTATGAAGAACCAGAACCATCAGAATAAGAAGCCCCCCCCCTCACGTGTGACCACTCATGTCATACAGGAAACAGAATCCTTGTTTCCTGTGGGGTTCCCTCACTATCTCGTCCCTTTCAGGGGAACCCGCGTCGGCCTCAGGCGTGAGCACTCAGGGACGTGTCGTGGTTAACAGTTGGAGGAAAACAAGCAATTAGCCTGATAATTAAATCCCCCAGTCAACCAGCCAGTCCGCGCCGTGGAACCAGTGCAGCTGTGCTCTGCATTTCCATTCACACCAGCACGGGTCCCTCAAAAAAAAAAAAAAAGAGGAATTAACAGATTAAGTCTGTTCTATTCCATCTGGCCGGTGATGAACATGCAAACAATTGAAAGTGGAGGAAGAGGAGGGCGAGGAAGACGTGGTGGTTGTGGTGGTGACTGTGGGTGTGCACTGTTTTCTCATTCTGTCCTGATGGGTTCTTGTTTACCCGTGGGGGGGGGGGGGAGGAGTCATCAGTGAGGGGAGGGGCTCTTTGTCTCTTTGATTTCATTAATTACCGACCTACTGCTGCTGTGGTTTGGCTCAATCTGGCTCTCTAACCACTCGCAGCTTCCTACCGCTGCTTCACTCTGCATTATATATTTACTGCCTTGGTTTGCTAATTAATAAGCACACACTTTCCCAAGGAGGAGTCCGCCTGCATTACTGTGCTCATCACTAATGGATCCCTTTGCTGGGGCCGGGTGAGTTTCACTGTCTCCTCAGAGTCGGACTCTTCCTCAGTTTGGGTCAGTCCGATTTTCTTTTTGGTGTCTTTTGTATCGTGGTGGGCGCAGCAGGTCTCTGGTGGAGCAGCCGGCTCAATTCTGCTGATGAGCTCCCATCTGATATGAATCTAGTATCAGCAGCTGCACAAGCCCGTCATTACAGGGGTTGGTCTGAAATGAGCTCAACGGCACTTTGCAGAAACTGAGGAACCTTTTGTAAACGGGCAATAAACCGGCTCAGTAATCTGCTCGCTCCTCACATCCACCATTTTTATAACTTTTTAATGTAAAGCCAACTTCTCCCTCTTCTGTTTTCTTTGTGTTTATGGTCTTGTAAGTTTAATTAACCGTTAGAAAGTGTAGAGGTCAAGAAAATCTCACAGGCCGACGTCCTAAAACAGTTTGACAAGGCACACAGCATTAAAAACAACAAAGGTGGATGTTGCATGTCAACTGTGACTTTAAGTTTTGAAGAGCTGGAGATAAATGGGCTGTATTTGCAGTAAATGGTGTTTTTATAGTCTTAACAGCCACTTAAAGCAAAAAGCCTCTACCTCATATATCTCAGGAGCAGTTGGTGCTTCAGTGTCTTGCTCGAGGACACTAGGGGAATTGAGACCCTCGGATAAGACCACCGTCCTGACCAGTGATGAAGAGGTGGTCTTCACGTCCCTGAAGATCCCCCGGCTCCATCACCTGAAGGCTTTGACAGTTAAAGAGGACGTCTTTAGGCTTTTTGCTTCGTCCCTGATCATTTTGTGCGTTATCATCCTCCATCGGTCCTTTTGATCTTCTCCATGTTCTTTTTCCCCTTTGCCATTCCCCCCTCACTCCGCTCCCATTGTCTCTTTTCGTGCCATTTATTCCGGGCCTGTGTCGGGGTCGACAGGTGGTCTGTTTTTTTTCCGGCCTATTGACTTCTTTGACAGAGCCATCTTTTCTTCTGCCTCTCTCTCTTCCCTCCGTCCCTGCCGAGCACAACTGGTCACGCAGCCTCCTGACTGATTGGCTGTCGGGCGCATCGATCCCCAAGGTCGACCGGCTGGCTATTGACGAATGTTCCTACAATATCCCCCCCCCCCCTCCCCTCCCTCCTGGCATCATCTTCTCCCTCCCTCACTTGTATTTTCTTACTTTTCTCTCATCTGTCCGCCTCTGCTTAGTCTATTACTCACGGTGTCTCATCTCCTGTCGACCCTTTCTCCCTCTCCCTCTCCTGCTCATCTGTCCATCCATCCAACCATCCATCTATCCATCCATCCTCCTTTCCCTTTATCTCTTCTGCGTCCGTCTCCTCTATCGTTCATCAATGCAGCAGAGATCGATGCTGAGGATAATGGGGGCTGGACCTGCAGGGCGCCGGTAAAGGTTGTTCGGGTCCTCAGACGCGGTGCTGACACGACCGGGACGATGAGAGGAGGAGGAGAGAGTGGAGATGAATTGATGACGAGTGAAGGGAGGAGGTGATATCGCTCAAGGTAAAGGGGAGGACGAGGAGAGAATCAAAAAGGACGAGGTGGTGTGAGGAGTGTGCGATGAGACACATGGGGGAGACGAGAGAGGACAGACGTAGAAGATCCCTGGAGCCGGTGGAGTGCTTACTCTGCTCTGCTGGTTAATACACCTCAGTCCAGAGCTGGAGAAAGCCAACAGCCCCGATGACGTGATGAAATGTGCAGCTGCAATGGAGCTGGATGATGCATCAGTATATTACTCATATTCTAAAAAGGATAATGTTATGAAGCTTAAAGGTTAAGATCAGCCGAATCTCAAAAATACATCGTTCCAACTCCTCCCCCGGGATAAGCAGTCATTCACATCGGGTTTCTTCTAGCTGCTGAAATACATTTGGGTTTGTGGTACTTATGTGTCTCGGCATTTGAAATCGTGAATTTATTTTTGCTTGGTATGGAAATGATAATAAAATCTGTATCTAGTGAATTTAAATGTGGTGTCATAAGGGGACTGTTGGGCCTTGGTGGAGGTTTTTCAAAGTTAATGTAACCGAATCAGATATTCCTGTTTGCATTGATTCTGGATGTGTTCAGAAACATGGCGCCAGGGGAGCACACATTCTAAAAAATAAGCTTAAGTGTAAAGTTAAGTGGGCTTAAAGGCTCGATCATCATCTCATTCTGAAATGTGAAGTAATCCAGTCTTTCTGACGTACACACCAGATGGCTAATGCCTGTGTATTAACCCAGTTTAGTTTTCAGAACATCATATTCCCGTCACAGCCTCATAAGAGAGACGTTCTATGAGATGAGTGGATGTGAGACAGTTGGTGGATTGAAGGCAGCACAGCAACATTTCCATACACAACCTCACTACCCATAGAGGCATGGGAGTGTTCGAGTGAGACAAGATGAGTTTGAGATGAAGGAGAGGGTGCACTGTGTGTACATGCACTGTGTGAGTTTTGTGTATATGCAATGCCAATATGTACCTATGGTTTTTTTTCCTCCCCTGTGAGGAAGCTGTCAGTCTCGGCGCTAAGTGCTGCAGGATGTAGACGCACAAATAACACTCACACGAGGGGGGGTCTGAGTCGAGGTGATTGGACTGAGCCTCCAGCAGCAACCTTCACCCGAGTGCTGGTCACACGGGGTCAGACAGATAAGAGGCACCTTGTCGTGTCAGACGTTGGTAATATCTACATCCTTATTGGACATTTTGATGGAATCAAACATGCACTCACATAATTGCTCCCTGTTTGCACTTGTCACAGTGAAGCTCGGACCGGAGGAGACGTGGAGCAGCCAGGCCGGCGTAACCTTCCTGTGGCAGCTGATGTTCTCTGCCTATATTTAGTAAAGGGAACTGCTCTGTATAAACATTGTTATTATCACTCTCTGCTTGTAGGGTCATGCAGCCTGGGCCATAGTTCTCCTAATAGACTACTCTTCATATCCTGGTTTTCCTTTAGCATCTTTTGATGACGGCTCCCCGACGCTGCTCAATTGAATCAATGATGTTCCGGAGTCTCTCCTGAAACGCCACCTCTGCTCGGCCGCCTGCTAACTTCACCTGTGATCACACAGATCACGTTTCAATGCGTTCATCTATATATAAATCTGTGTTTGAAGCCCAATCGTCTGTGAAACCACGTCGCTGATGCGTCAGCTCTTCAGTGGCTGCTCGGTGCGTTTGTTTACCTCTGCACAGCGGGACGTTTGCTTTGCAGTGCACTATGGGAAGATAGGAGAGAGAGAGAGACGGTGGATATTATGGCTGTGGAAATGTGTGTGTGTGTGTTTATTCCTTGTCAAACCCTGGGGAGAGTGCATTATGGATATAATAGAAAAATAACCTGGGAGGAAAACAATAAAAACCTGTTGGAGATTGTTGTGAACTGTGTGCATCAGATGAGTTGGGCTGCACAGAGCGTTTCTCTGCTTATTGTTGTGTATGTTGACCCACTGTGGTGTGTGTTTGTGTGTGTGTGTGTGTGTCTCAGTGCAGGTTCTTCTCAGTCTTTCAGCTGTCAGGGAATAAAACAAAGAGGGGATGGAATAGACTAAAACAGGGAGGAGGGGAGGGGGGTGAACGTAGAAGAAGACGACCTAATTTAATCTAAAGTGGTTCTCAAATTGAACCAGAGGGAAAAACAAAGTCATCAGAAAACCTTGGAGCTCCTCTGGACTTACGTAACGCCTCAGCCCTCCTCCTCCTCCTCCTCCTCCTCCTCCTCCTCGTGAATAAGAGAGAGGGTGGCATAGCGAGGATGAACATGACGGGTGGAAGACGCCACAAACAAAAACGTTGACTTCTCCTTGTCACACTCTTAACCGTCCTCTCTCTTTGCCTTCGGTGTCTCACCAGGTTCATTTCTCTCTCTGTTGCACCCACATCCACCTCTGAGGCCCCCCCGGTGTGCTCTGTTCACGATGGTGAGTGGCCTGAGCAAGCGTCTGGGTGAATAATGCAGTCTGTGGGCTGCCTGGCTGCAGCTGGACTGAGGAGAGCGACTCGGGGAGGAGGTGGAGGAGGTGGAGGAGGTGGAGGAGCGGTGCAAAGATACAGACTTGAATAATTTAACAGCCCTTCAGAAAGGCTTGCAAGCAAGGCATTCCCAGAATTAAAAACCAAGCCTGTGTGTGTGTGTGTGTGTGAGTTTTAACACACAAGCTAACATTGACACACACACATTCTTGTATCCAATATATGCTGGCATTCAAAGTTTTGAGCCCGATCATGCGTGACATGTGCTGATACAGGTGCACTCACATTATGCACGCTTAAACTCGGGTTATATTTACCCACAGGACAACACAAGTGTGTGTCTGTGTGTGTGTGTGTCTGTGTGTAGACCTGCACGTCCCACACGCGTGTTCTTCATGATGACAAAGGTTAGAGCTTGAGCTTCTCTCTGCATCAAGAGGATCTAATTGTGTTTGTCACTGCATGAGATATTGTTGAGTTGCCTGAATGACATTTACAGGCAAACATGCATGATGTTTTTAATTTGACAGACTGTTATGAAGCTGTAGAGCAAAGTTATCTAACACTTGTGTATTCATTCTATATTTATATAAAACCACAGCCGTGCCTCTTGAGTTAGTGAATGACATCAGATTCAACTCGTTTCCCTCCTGGAGCCCGTGTGTGATAATCTGTGAGATAAAGTGAATGTTCTCCTCCTGCATCATGAACTGCGGGAGCTCGTGTGTTATGTGCACATGAAGCTGCCTCAGTGAGCACTCCACATATGCACTCTTACTGTTGATTGCCTTAACCTTACAGAACTCCTATATGCCTTATGCTACAGTCCTTTGACAGGGCGATGCAAACCCCACAGCAGAGATGTATGGTTGCGTAAGAACGGGAGCGAATCTATGTCAGTCGTGTTATTCAGTAGAAATCCAGTAGAATGAAGTTCAACTCGAGGTTTGTTGTTTCTCAACCGCCTCTTTTCTATCGGCCTTGTTGCACGGTGAATTAAAAATGTTTTTTATTTTTGCTTTCAAGATGCTTTCGATTTGAAGAAGTGGGCACTTTGAAGTGTTTACTCGAAGGTACCAAGGTTGCACTTTTTTTGGCAATTCAGTAAAATGCAAATTGTAGCCTGCGGGGGGGGGGAGGGAGTTCATAATAATTCCTCAACAGGAGGGAATGGGTTTGTGAATTAAACGAGTCTAAAAGGAAACTGTGGAGCTGCAGGTGACCTGTGTTATGATCTGCAGGGTTTTAAACAGTCACGGTAACAATCAGTGAATGAAACTCCTCTGCAGCTACTTGTTCTTTGCTCTATTAGAACTACTGATGTGTTTTTGTGCCACATTTGAAGCCGTAGTCCAGTTTTTGGCCTGATTTTTCTAGTTGTTGACAAATTACAGAACTCCCACACAATAGTCCCAGAACTGATTTCAAATCAGGAGGCAGCCGACAAGCGTGAACTCTCCTCCATCGGTCGTGAACTGATCTTGAACTCACAAAACGCCCTAGTGTCATGTCGTGTGAACTGCACAACGAGAGGCATCCCTGAAAAGATGGAGACGCTGTTCTCTTTGTCTATGTTTGACTTGCACGTCTATTTCATCATCTTTCACTCTCTCTCTCTCTCTCTCTCTCTCTTTCTCTCTCTCTCTCTCTCTCTCACCGCTTGCTTCGCAGATTTCTTCCGTGCGATATTTTCCCACGTCATGTTTCCAGCACTTAGCTTTTAGTGCTGTGACTGTTCCTGAAGTGGTTTCTACATTTGTCCCCTCACTTACCACTCCCCCCCCCCCCCCCCCCCCCATCCCTTTAAATAGTTCTCCGTGCCGGGGTCCACTCAAACCCCCGGCTGACTTGGCTCGCCTGAACCTCGGCTTCACGGAAAAAAAGAAACAAAGAAAGAAAGCTGCTTTGGATTTCTGATGGTTTCCTTTAGAGCTGAATCTGACGTCAACAAACTGTATCCCCTCATTTCATCGGTGCTTTACAGAAGGTTGACTCTGGGCCCAGGTGCCGGTGAAGGCAGCTGAACTCAGGCCTGCAGCTACTCTCTCGTAACAATAAGACCTGACAGCGCTCTCACCACCCTCCCTGTATCAAGACAGACAACCAATTACAAGCTTTTACAGGACCTTACAAATGAGAATAAGTCCCTTTGGCCTCTGGTCGCTCCATTTCTCTCTCTCTCTCTCTCTCTCTCTCTGTCTTTGGCTCCGACTCTCGTTCTGTCGGCATCTTTCTTCTTCTCCTCGCTCCTCCTGAAAATCTATGTGCCTCGTTGCTCGGGAACATATTGTAATAAAAAAGCCTCGGAGGTGTGTATCCGCGCGGTAGCAGCATGTGTAACCTTAATAGCGTCTCTTTCTCTTCCTGAGGTTCCTGACTCAAACTGTCCTTTCTCATTTTCCTCCTCTTCTTTACAGTCAGTCCTCACTCTGCGCCTGAAGTTTCAGCTTTTTTTTTGTTGCCTTAAATGCATCTTCGTCTTCTCGTTCGCCCGCTCTCTGACTCACTCAATGCCGCTTTTCTTTCAACCCCCCCCCCCTGAGGACACACAAACATGCATACACAAACACACACACACGATCACTTTCTTCCCCCTGGAAGCGATTTGTCTTAACAGGTGGTCATTCAGATTCAAGACTGGCACTGCAGGAGAGGTAGAGGAGACGAGGAGGCAAAACTGAGAATTATGGGAAAAGGAGGAGGAGGAGGAGGAGGAGGAGGAATAATATACTGGGGACGATTTCAAAGTGAGTGGAAAGAGAAGTGATGTGCTGGGGGTTGTCTCAGTACTTATCGTCCACACATGCACATTTACCCTTGATAGCCATTTGAGTTTGTATATTTTTGGGAGTTAAATGTATTCTGTAAAAACTTCTTTGTCCTTTTTATTAAAACCCAACTGGTTTCTGCTCGGTCACAGATGATATTCAGTTTGCAGAAGCCTCACAGTGGTAACGTCTGCAGGCTCCTGCATTGATTTCAGGGTTTTACACTCAGCGTAGAAAGGCTCTGAGGGGATTAGCACCTTCAACCTTATCATCGGGCCACAGGAAATACCTCATCACACACAAAGCAGCTAAACCCACTTTTACTGCCTTTTTTATAATGGCTCACCTCACTGGCTGCTTCAAGAAGAAGAAGCACTTAGTCATTTCTCCTGGTGTTTCTAAATGGATTTTTACTTTTTTTTTTATTCCACCTATCGACATTATACTGTTATATATGTACGTTTTACTCGACATTGCTCTACAGGACCTTTTATATCAATTAGCTAATGGACATAGAAATAGCTGCTGAATTCAAATGTGAGAATTTGCCCTTAAAGTGAATAACCTTTGGCAGCATCATAAACTAACAGTTATTTGTAAAAGAATTACTCATTACTTGGAGTTGCAGTTTATTCTGTATTACAGGCTTCACTGTTTCCACACCTTGACAATAACCTCTCACTTTGTGATGCGTTGTGTAGTTAATGACACGTTGTGCTTAAAAGAGTGGACACTACACTGTCTTTACCGAATGTCACGTTACCAAAGTTTAAAGTTTAATAACTCTGGTAAAAACAGGTGTGTGTGTTTGTTTGTGTGTGTGTTTGTGTGTGTGTTTGTGTGTACCAGCGACAAAGAGTTCCCCGACGTCCCCTGACACCATTTGTTTAGATGAGTCTCTTTTTGTGTGTGTGTGTTTGTGTGTGTGTGTGTGTTAGGCCGTCCATTAATACACCGCATTTGTCTTTTATGTGCCTGTTTGTGTTTTTATGTGACACCTCATATCCCCGTCCATTCATCCTTCTTTATCTGTCCTGCAGCAGCGTTACTGTATTGCTTCTGTCCAACAGTTTATCATCGGCCCTCCCACGTCTGTGAGCAGGAGGGGGGGGGGGGTGGAACAAACAGGAGCATCATTCTTCATATGCAGTGCTGTGATTCAAGCCCCCCCCCCCCCCCGCCCCCGCCCACGCCCCATCTCCGCCAAAGTCCCATGATCCCACCCGGCAATAGGATCCTTGAGCAAGACTGTAAATCCCAACCAGCCTCAAGGGGGCTGATGTTTTGTTTTAGTGGGGAAGTAGAAAACCTGTTTTCCTCCTCAGGGATCAGCAAATACCTGCTGAGAATTCCCTCTGGTACATGTGTACATACCTGCAGATGTTTCATGTTAGATTTGCTGCATCGTCTTGTTTTAAAAATCGGTCTCAATTCGTCTTTTGTAGCTTTTATTCGTCCGTCTCAAGGCGATTGACTCACTGTGTTGTGACTGTATTTACTGCTGTGACAGGACAAGTCCCAGGTCTAATACAAAGACAATTCTGAGGCTGGTTGAAAGTTATTAAAACAATTCCTTGTCACATCTCAAATCTGCGAAAGCAAATCTGGATTTCTCTCTTAAGAAGTTTCAGTCCGTGAAAGCAAATCTCAAGATGTTGAAGAGAAGATTTCATCAACTATTAAGCAACGGAGACGAGTTCAAATCACGTCTCAAGTGTTTTAAAGCAATTCTAAAGATGCTGAGATAACTCTGTCAGATCTGATCTTAATTATTTAGGTTCTAGTCTTAACTTTGTCCACGCAGGATTTAATTGAATGGAACAAAAGTCAAAAATCAATCCCAAACAATATCTTTTGTGTCCAGGACATAGACAGATTCCACCATATCTTAAATATCTTTTTTTTGGCAATTTAGGTTCAGCCTGAGTTCAAGTCTCTAACCTGAGCTTTATTTTAAAATTCTCTGTCTTAGTTTCTATCTCGTTTAAAATTCCAGTTTCTCCTTCAGCTCTCCCGTTGTACTAAATTGATAAAGTCCTGACAGAAGCTTCAGTGACCTGAGAGTTTCCTGAAGCAGCGGCTGTGCCTTGTTCTCGTCTGATAAGCAGCGGGTCACCGGGAGGACAGCGGCACGATCACAGAGCCAGCACTGATCCCACCGTGGATCTGTGGCAGATTATCACGGTGATCAAGCTCCTTTTCAATGGGACGGATTTAGATATGGTGGCTGACACTGGTTCTGAGCTGTGGTTCGACAAAGAGACAGATTTCTCCGTCTGATAAAAAGAACGTTTCTACTGAAACAATTACGTCTCATTCACGTCTTTGTTTTTGACGTTAAAGCCGATTTCCTTTTCTTCCTCTTTCACATCTGCCTTGGAAGTTTATCTCTACTCTCAGCTGAATGGTTGCACACACACTTAGTTCAAACACAGGGAACGAGAACCCTCAACCTAAGAAACCCTTGAATTTGGCCTTTGTGCCGGAGCTGTCTTCAGGTCGCCGTCTCCCACCAAGAAGCCAAAAGAAGTCGAGCAGGAGCCGTGGCTGCTCTTGACAAAGGTCACATTTTTAGTGTTTGCCTCTTTCTGAGTGTTATTGATGCACCAGTGACCCCCTCCTCCTTTTTTCTCCTTGAATACTCCAACCGAGAGAAGAGGAGTTCATCTCTTCCCTCTGTCACCGCCGCACATCTCATCCTTGTGTCGTCGGCAAGGCTGAACAACTTAATTAATACACACACTCACACACACTCACACACACACACAGAGATCGGAGGAGGATGAACGAGTGGGTGAGGTGACAGAAGGAGGTGGAGAGAGAGACGCTCACACTTCAGATTTACTTTTAATGAAACCTCTCAGTTCACGACAAAGACTGAAGCAGATCCCTTGAAACTTGCACCTCCTTCCTACACATTAAGTTACACACATGAAGGCTGCGTGACACACTGCAGCAAAGACACAACATACACAGTAAAGATGTTATTTTTCTAATAGAAAACCAGATGCTGTAGAACTTGTAAGTGTGTGAAAATAGTCCTTTTAGCAGATGCCAACTTTTGCACATCGCTCATCCAACAGTGGCTCCTGCAACTTGTAGGTTCTCAAGTGTTTGGATTCTAGATGGGCATTAAAATAGCTCCATTACTGGGTCTCTTTCTCTCAATGTTATTTTTCCTCTTTTTTGGAAAGGTTTTTTCAAAGTCTCTCCTTTCAGGGGCTTCTAATGAAAGCTCTTTGAAATCGTCTCTCCGGTTTCCACAGCTGCTTATTTTTTAATTTTACCTCAAAACACAAGCAGCTGTATGGACTCTGAAATGATTTCCTCTTTTCTCTTCTCTTTACTTCTCTGTCTAATGTGGCCAAAGCAGACACGGCTCGTTACTCCTCCTCTGATCACAATGTTTCTGTGTCCGTGACGAAAGTCCAATTGGATCCGAGGACAGATGGACACAAAAAAAAGCCAAAAACCGTCTCACAGATCCACATTGTCCCTGTAATGACGGGTAATTATTCATGAAACAAGCTTTGCAAATCAGTGTTAGGAGCTAATGTGTCACGGCCGTGAGTCAGAGGCATAAAGAGAGAGAAAGCTTTTGTTCTTTTCTTTTACCTTGAACCTCTCTGGCTCGTTTGTTGACCTCTCCTGCCCCTGCTCTGGTTTCCTCACTAACTTTTATGTTGCCTTCTCCGTTTCATCCGTCTCCCCTTCCCCGCTGCCCCTAATGACCCATTCGTCTTTCTAACCAGGCTGTGATTACACGGCTTATATATTCAGTGTGTGATCACAGTGCCAACTTGTGTGTGTGTGTGTGTGTCTCTCACTGACGGACGGACTGCTCACCCGGGCACACTGATCCCTCTGTGCATCACCCGGTGTATCCATTGGTTTGCCCTTCATGCGCTCCTTTCTCTCCTCCTCGTCTTCTCTCTCTGCCTCCCTTGCCAACACGACCCCCCCCCCCTCTCCTCCATGTTCTTTATTCTCTACACTCTCCTCCGCTGATTATTTGCCTCTCATCCTCTCTCTCTTCTCAGCCTGTGTCTCTCCAGCACCCCTTGCCCTCTCCCGCTCTAATCTCCTCCAAATGCCTTCATGTTATCAGCGAACCACAGAACTGTGCTCTGGGCACCCGGGTGGTGTTAACCTAAAAAAAACAATAAAGTTAAGTGTTCAGTAAAGGATCTCTCATGGTCCACCACGGCTTCCCTGCTCTGCAAGCAAGAAGCTGATGTCTCCTTTTTCATTCAAACCCAAATAAAGAAGAAAAGGCTTTTTCGCAGTCTTTAGCTTTAAGGGTTATCCCAACTATGGCGACATATTTGTATTAATAAACATACTTTAGTAACCTTAAGATGAAAAACCCCTCTAAATAACTCCTTTTTGAAAAGAGTTGTTCATAGACCTGCTGCAAATATCTCTGCAGGTCGGCTTGAAAAAGATCATCCGGTGAATTGACGCGTTTATTTCGAGTGTAACTTCAAAAAACTCAGTTTCCCTTTTAGAACGTCGGCTCCGTCCATGTGTCAGAGTCCACAGCCTCCCTGTGAGGATGGAGAGCATGAGTCAGTCAGATCACAGGTCTGGAGCCGCTACATCTTACAAGGACTCCAGCGTGAGTCAGACTGCGTAGGTTTCTCCTCTTCTGCTCACCAGGGCGTCTGTGAGTTGTTCATGATGATAAGGCCAATTTCTGTCACGTAACCCAGCAGCAGGTCTGGGATCAGAGTTTTAAAGGAACGGCTGAGAGGCTGAGGTGAAACATTCAGCTCTCAGCTCTCTCCGCTGTGCCGTGCGGTATCTCTGACACGGCTCCTAATGTGGAGGAAACTCGAAGCAGAAAGTTGAGTCGCAGGCTGAAGGACGGGAGAAGAAGTAACACTTTTCAAGAAGGGAAAAAGTGTTCTTGTCAGACCTCATTTTACCTTGAGGCTGCAGGTGTTGGGAACACGCTGCATTTAAGCCTGAAACTGTGCGTGTGTGTGGTTTTCAAAGCAGACGAGCTTAAAGCATGAATAACTCTTATATCAGCAAAATCCGTTAAAAATGAGGCGATCATGCAGCTCACCGTCTGTCACTCCAGATGTTCATGTTACACTATAGATTAAGATAAATGTGCTGATGATGGATTTCCTTGCACGCCGGCTGAATACTGCAAACAAACAATATCTGTTCTGAAGACATCCTGACCAGTGAACTGTGGCTTGTTGGTTTCATATTTCAACTTCTGTTTGAGAAGACTGTTAAATATGTTCCGCTCCGACTCTCTGAGAGGCAATACACGTGTAATCATGGATAGTACGCAGTATAATGAAATACAAATACTGCTCTACCCAATGTTTGTGACTATAGACTGTTGTAATTGCTAAATCTGAATTCATTCTGTTAAAAGAACTAAGAAACCATGAGTTTGAATGTTTATCCAATAAAAGAAGTATTTTATTTAGGATTAGAGTAGAGTAAAATGTAACCTCAAGTAACCAGCCTCCTAAGTTAAATGTTTAGTTTGTTCATGTTTTCATATACTTCATTTTATATTATTTATGTTTGTTTGAAACCTTTAAACTACTAAATCATTTATCAGAAAAAGTTACTGTCAGATTAATTAATCATGAAAGAAATTCTCTCTCCACATTTATACAGAATTGCTGACAATCATTTTAGTTTCCGCCTTGAAACTAAACTATGGGGATTTTTCATGTTTTTTCTGTGCTACAGAGTTGAAAATGTGTCTCTGCTTTAGAATTTGTTTCTGCTTTGAGCATTTTATTTGTCATTTGTCTTCCATTTCTCTCAATGAAACAAATTCTGCTTATAGACGCACTTATATCGCACATCTGCACACATGTGGATGTAAACTGTTGGTTTAGTCAGAGGCAGACAGTAAAACCGCGAGGATGTAATTCTAGTTTTCTTTCCCTCCCTTGTTCCTTGTACTTTGTAAATTCAGTCTTGTTGACATTTACAGAGTGAAACATTTTCCCGCACATGAGAAACATGGAGGTCAGAGGTCACCAGGCTGTTTCTCCTCTTCAGCACCACCAGTGTGTTTCTTGTGTAGCTGTCCATGGTGCTGAAAGCAGACTCATGACTGACGCAGGCTTTTTAATCACCCTGTTTTCTCTGCTGTGTCTTTGAAATGTAAAATCAGAAGCACACTTTGTCTCTGGGCTTGTTTTTAAAAGCTTCGTGGTGTCTGGTTTGTTTATACTGGTGGAGGCTGAGGATGATGGGAAACTCTTTGTCCAGCATCAGTCGTCAACAGACGTCATTATTACACCCTCACCGGGCAAACTGGCAAATTGAAAATCATGTAAATTACATGCGTTTTCTTTTTGTTAGTCTTTCTCCTCCGAACCTATTTCCACTGCCAAGCTAGAGGAAATGGAATAATTCACCTCAATCAACCTCTGACCTCACACTCGTCTGTTCTCTTCTTCTCTTCCCTTTCCTGCAGTGGTGCTGCTGAACTCTAAAGAGACTCAGGCTGAGCTCGGCTGGACGTCATACCCCCCCAATGGAGTAAGTGGGCTAACTTGCATTTGTCATCGTTTGCTTGTTTGCATTTGCTCGTCAAGCTGTTTATTAGCCAGCCCATAACCCCCCCCACCCCCCTCCTCCTTCTCCTGCGATCTCTGTATATTCATTGTTCTTGAAATCCCATTTACTCCCCACACCTTGCGTTGGCCTCTCCCCACAGAACAGAGGTCATCATTTACATTAATCGATGGCGCTAATTCCGGCCCGGGTAGAGCAGCGTCCAGACGAGCGACAGAGATACAC
Source organism: Pleuronectes platessa (assembly GCF_947347685.1). Taxonomy (NCBI): domain Eukaryota; kingdom Metazoa; phylum Chordata; class Actinopteri; order Pleuronectiformes; family Pleuronectidae; genus Pleuronectes; species Pleuronectes platessa. Next base: position 19,097,756 of record NC_070643.1, on the reverse strand, counting down.
TGCCTCAGATAAATGAGGCTCCGCTCTATTGATCCATCTGGCTTGTGAAAAACCTCTCGCATGAGGTTATGACTTGCTAGACAAATACAGGAGCCCTTTGTAAAGGACCTGCCAGCTCCACCAGAGCAGTATGTCACCCAGCTTCCCACCTGGAGGTTGGCCTTTCCATGGGAACACTCAGGCACATGCATACACAACGTCTGTTGTTAAAAATAGCAAAGAGAGAGAGAGAACACACTGCACTCTCTTTGATTTAGTCTCTGAGACTCGAGTGCAGTTTTTCATATTACCATCACATGGAATCCATTTTCACAGTCTGGTGTGTGTCTGTGTGTGTGTGTGTGTGTGTGTGTGTGAGAGAGACACATTTGTTGCTCACTTTGTTGATCACATTTGCTGATCTGTTGCACATATTTAGCTTTTTACTTTAAACTCTCACTGAAATAATTTTGTATCCTCCTCTTAACTAAGGAAAAATTGTAAAACACCAATTACTTACAATTTGCTTATCATTAATAAGTCATAATAAGGTAAAGTTAAAATAAACTTTAAAGTTAAGATATGAAAAACATAAATCTACAATCTGTAAACGTGAAACATATTTTCCCCTTTGTTGTTAGAGATTAAAATATTAATAGGATAATCATAATCTAAGGCACATATATAAAAGTTATGTCATTGATGTAAATAACACATACAATTTATCTATATGAATGTAATGAAATTAGATATGGATGGTGGAATATTTAAGACCCTATTGTGCCCTCCCCCCAAACTAAATCTGACTATCCTGTCTTCAGCAACAAGGAAATTAGGATTATTAGAATGTTGATCTGAAGTGACTGTATTTGTTCTTTCATTTTATTTTTCATTTTTGCCACGACCCTGATCCCTTCTTCTCGTTTCCCTTCCTCGTCTGTGTTCCCCTCTTCCTCTTCACTTCACCTCCATATCAACTTCTCCTTATCGCCCCTTTTTATTCTGTCTCCTCTGTCCAGTGGGAGGAGATAAGCGGCGTCGATGAGAAGTACAAGCCCATCCGCACGTACCAGGTGTGCAACGTGATGGAGCCCACGCAGCAGAACAACTGGCTGCAGACCGGCTGGGTGACGCGGCGCGGCGGCCAACGCATCTTCGTGGAGCTGCAGTTCACGTTGAGGGACTGCAACAGCATCCCAGGCGTAGCGGGGACCTGCAAGGAGACGTTCAACCTCCTGTACGTGGAGACGGACAGAGACCTGGGGGGGGTGACCCGAGAGGACCGCTACACCAAGATCGACACCATCGCCGCCGACGAGAGCTTCACGCAGGGCGACCTGGGCGAGAGGAAGATGAAGCTGAACACCGAGGTGCGGGAGATCGGTCACCTGAACCGTAAGGGCTTCCACCTGGCCTTCCAGGACGTGGGCGCCTGCGTGGCCCTGGTGGCGGTGCGGGTGTACTACAAGCGCTGCCTGGCCACCGTGCAGAACCTGGCGGTGTTTCCCGACACGGTGGCCGAGGCGGCCTTCGCCACGCTGGTGGAGGTGCGCGGCGCCTGCGTCAACAACTCTGAGGTTGACACAGACAGCCCTCCCAGGATGCATTGCAGCGCCGAGGGGGAATGGCTGGTGCCCATTGGGAAGTGCAGCTGCAGCGCCGGCTACGAGGAGGGACACAGCAGCTGTGAAGGTAGGATCTGAATAAACAGACCAGGGGATGCTTAGATAGAGAGATGACAGTAAACAAAGAATAACAGAAGAAAATATCGGTGTATTTTTTTATTCAGTTTGTATATTTTTAAGTTCTGAAAGTTTCTTTTTCTCCATCAGCTCCAGTATAACTCGGCTGTTTTTATAAACTTTAGAGACACGAGTGAAAGTCTCTTGAAAGACGACAAATCATTTCTCAAAAAGAGAAAAACTTTGTTGATTTGCATTGAAAACTTGAAATCTTCTCTTCACACTGGATCACAGGATTCGTTCCTTTTGTTTTTAAGAACAGAATTTTATTGTGAAAGTGACGAGAGGCAGACAGATGAGGAAAAGATGAATAAACAGGAGATAGAGAGGAGTTGGAAATGAGAAGAGAAGGAGGCTGAATACTGGAGAGAATAGATGAACAGATTAAAAGAACAGAAGGAAGATGAGAGATGATCCATGTGGAAGAAAAAACTGTGAAGATATGACTGATGCTGTGAGTGTGTAGGATGTTTGGACGAAGCGTTCAGACAATTGAGAAGTTCCAGAATAGAGGTTTCATGAAATCAAATAGAGGAACAGAAAAGCTTCTCTCACTCATTGTGTTGCTTTTTTTGTTCAACACTGACAAAGATATCAATGCTCATTTGACATGTGCGTCACAAAGAGTGTTGTCACAATGTGGGAACCCTGACACACACACACACACACACAACCACACATATATGCGCTGGGTGCTGCACTCTGACGTCAACAGATCTGAATAGTATTTTGTGTATTTTGTATATTTTGTCACAAGCCATTGCTCACGCACTAGCAGCAGTTGAACGTCTGACTATTGCTGTTGGCTTTCAGCCCCCATCTTGCATTGTTGTGCGGCGCAATGTGTGTGTTGGTCTCCACGGACAGCAGAGTGTGTTCAGTCCCAGATTTCAGGAGTGTAAAAAAGTATTCATAGATGTGATGGAAATTCATCTTGAGATTTGAAATAATGAATTTCTCAGACTGGAGTTGCCATTGAGTCTTTATATCAATAAGCTCTGCAGAGGTTACACAACAAGCACGGGGGCTCAGGATAGAACAACTGGCTGCAAGTTCACAAAAGCCAGAACTTATACAAAGAGGCGTTACTTTACACACAACATGAAAAAAGAAGACATGCCAGAACTAATACAAAGAGGAGCTTCATAAAACGTAATAAGAAAAACAGATATGAAATCCTCCTGTGTGTCTATCTGCTGTAGCAAACTCCCTGTTTGCCAAGGCCACAGCAGTGAGTCACCTGGTCGGGGGATTTCCACAACCTCAGACACCGGTCAGTACAAGTTTCCATAACAATAGACAAAGTTGCACTTGATATTAAGTGATGCAGAACATTTGCTCCGCTGCAGAATTCCTGGTCCTGCTACTAAGTGGTTGACAGTCGGTGATAAGCGTGTGTGTGTGTGCAGACAAAGTGTGTGTTGTGTATTGATCTGCTTTTCTGTAAGTACCGACGATGCTGCGATGAAAGCCGAGCTGAAGACAAATTAAATCTGAGGGACGGAGGGACAGAGGGACGGAGAGACAGAGGGACAGAGGGACAGAGGGACAGAGAGACAGAGGGAGACGCTGTGGAGAGACGAGTGAAGTCAGGAAAATAACATTTGGAAAGAAACGCTGGAATAAAGGGAGAGAGGGGCAGATGAAGACAGGAGGCAAAGAGAGAGAGAGAGATCTTTGCTGTGTCTAAAGTTTAGCGAGTGTCACGGTCCATAGGGAGACAGGGCCTGCCACACACAGACACACAAACACACATTATCTCTCAATGTGTTAGTTTATCTATGGAACACTTCCCCTATAGTGGCTCGTTCCTCAGCTCAGCCGCTCTGGTATGAATATGCAGCGGCAAGCCCCCCCGACATCTCCCACTGCACCAGAGCTATTGATCAGCTGTAATGCTCCGCTAAACTGAGGAATTGCGCTGGGACCGCTCATACACACACACATAGTAAAGGACACACACTCACTGGCACGCTGCGGTTTCTGCACAAACACACACACACACACTTAGTTTGATTTAATTCTGTGTGAAACAAAAGCACTGCATCTCTCTCTCTCCCTCTCTCTCTCTCTCTCTGTGCCTGAGAGGATGGGAGGGGCAGTTTGACTTTGTGCTTGTTTCAGAATCATGCACACGCGTACTTGGACATGCAATTAGTAACACAACTACTGTAAAGCAGCTAATCGTGGCAAAACACACTGGTAAAATTACGGATTTTGTGTGTTTGTGTACAGTGTGTGTGCAGGTGTCTTATTTACTCCCGGGTCTAATTGTGTAACTGAGCGAGTGCACACGCACCAAGTGTCGGCCGCGCAGGTCAATAATATTGAATAGCCGGTGAGTAGCTCCTGATATCAGTGTAAGCAGATAGTGTTGAGAAGAGGATTAATACCTCACACGGTGTCAACACTGGATTATTCAGGATTACACTCTCTGTTGTTATAGTTCTCTCACCTTTTCTGTGGTTTCAATGCTAATGCAGCTGTAACCATACTGCTGATTTACTGATAGTGAACATTAGGATACAGTAAGTAGTTTGCAATGTGTGCTTACTGCTTGTAATAATTTAATATCTGTCTTTGTGTGTTTCCCACATCTCGAGAGCCGTTCATCTTGTCGGCTTCACGTGAATTGTTGAACGTGCAATTTGTTTTATATATATATAAACTTTGAAATAATGATGATCATGACAACTGAGCGTTCACGACAAAGTGTGCTCCTGATTATTGCGATTACAGCTGATTCTGCATATTTTGAATAAACCGGTGAACTGCTCTTATTTGAGTCCCTCAGCTGCTCTTCCCTTGCTGCAGCTCACTTTTACAGTTCCTGAGGGAAAACTGCAAACGGCTCATTCCACACATTCCACTGCTCGAGTTCTTCTACTTCTCACTTCTCCATCTTTGTGCATAATAACTGAATCACTGTCAGAAGCTGATGGATGAAATGCGTTTATCGTCAATATGTTGTTTTCACTTTGCTTTGCTTCGTCTCTTTGAACTTGAGTTTCCATAAAAGAGAATCTCGTTCAGTTTGAATTAAAGCAGAACCATGTGGCATTAGAAACTGAATGAGATGAAGTTGCTCAGAGGACCGGAACAGGGCGGCGGCTTCACAGCCTCCAGTGGTGAAAGGGAAGAGGAGGATAAATGTGCGTGTTATTGAAAATTAGCATATGTGCTCAGTCAGCTTCCTCTCGCATAACAAAGGTGAAAAAGCAGAAAGAAAGGATGGAGATTAAGAAGGAAAAGAGAGAGAAGTGTGCACACGCTGCAGCATCGTTGCCATACGTCTTGACCCTGTGTGCGTTTTACAAATGTGCACAACATGCACGTGAGGTGATGAGCGTGCACGTTCTCTCCGCAGTCATTATGAAATGCCACCAGCAGGAACAGACCCAGGGGAGAGAAGACAACACATGATGTAATAATTCACCTTTCAAATACACGTTTCATTAGCATGTGTATTAGTGTGTGTGTTTCTTTCACACTCATGAGCCTCATCCTGTTCTAATTAAGGCCGGCTGCTCTTTCTATATAATTACTGAGTGTGGCTCATGCCTTCAGCAGATTCTCTTTATTATCTCTGTTGTTTGCTGCTCTACAATCCGGCTCCAGGCAAATTCACCACCCTCCTTCTCCTTCTCCTCCTTCCCATTGCTCTGCTTCCCTCTGTAATTTACTACACGCCTTCCTTCTCCTCCCCTTCACCCCCCCCTTCCCTCATTTCTTTATTTCTTTCACACATTTACCCCCCAAGCCCCCACCCCCATGCATTCCTCACACTGCCAAAGAAGTGTGCACTTCATTTCTACCATACTGATCTTGGCGTGGCTGCACGACTTACTTTGCGTCCTCTATTCCCTCTTCTATCACTTCTTTTTACCTTTTCCCTCCTTCTCCTCCTCCCGTTCTTTCCTCTACACCAGTTCCTAATATATATTTTCTGCAAAAGGAGGTTTTCTATGTTTCTGCCCCTCGCCCCCTGTGGGAACCATGTGGCAGGGTGAGTCAGGTTAACAGGTGGAAATCTGCTGGAGAAGCTTGGAAATATATCGTGTGTGTGTCTGTGCGTGTGTGTGAGGGAGAGCATGAGGGTTGTGTATGTGTGTGTGCCCTAAAAATTTGGCACCGGTGCCCAATCGTATGGTTCTGAAGTCGCTCCCACTGTCTCACTGGTGTCTCCCTCTGTCTGTTGTCACTTCTCGTCACGTCCTCATCACCCCCCCCCCCCCCCCCCCAACTCTCTGTGTCCCACACAGAAGTCATCCCGTTGTTTCTTCTTTGACATTTCTTCTCTTCCTTTCCGTTCTTCCCTTCATCTACTTTGTGCCTTTTTATAGAAGAGCCGCCTCTCAAATCACTTACCACCCGCCTCTCTCCTTCCCCAGCGTTTGACTCCTCTTTCAATCCCCTTCTGTCTTTTATCTGACTTCTCTTTTTTCTTTTTTTATTCCCCTTCTCTTTAAACCAGCCCTCCGTGGCTCGGTGCCAGCCGTGCCCATCTGGTCAGTCCTCCCTCCCTCCGTCCCTCTCCCTCCGTCCCTCTCCCTCTTTCTCCTCTCCAGCCGCGTCACATGCTACTGTTAGTCATCCCTCTCCCCGGCTTTTCATTTTCAATAATTCATGAGACTCCTGGGAGAAAGACAAACGTGTTCTTTTGAGCCCAGCATCTGATGTATTTATTGAGCCGGCCTGCCGCACAACAAGTGGCCATTAAAAACACACTCGGACCTGCAAACATTTGCACATACTTAAAAAATGTGAAGACATTTCTCACGAAAATGAGCATTTGTATGCGAAGCTGTTAAATGTCCCCTGGTTGTTGAAAATGTGTGATGGAGGGAGGCCGAGCGTTCACCATTCATCTTCCCCAGGCCTTTGTTTACCTCTGGAGAATAAAGGAGGGAAAGAAAATGAATAAAAAAACAAGATGTTAGTGGGATGGAAAGAGATAAGTTGGGGGGGGGGGGGATAAATAGGACGAGGAATACACGGCGCTGCAGAAAAGAGCTGTCAGAGTTTTCTCACGCTCGCACGGTTTGTGAGTCGCTCTGCATAAGAGCTGAATACATAAAATATGAGCGATAAAGCTGAGGATGATTTGCAAAAAGAGAGGAAGAAGAGGTCGGACAATGACAGAAGTAAGAGGAGGAGTTTTAGGGGTTAAAAGCTAAAAGAAACATGCAGAGGTGAAGGAAGCTGAGGTGCAGGAGGAGAAAAGGGCAATGTGGAGGTGAGAAGAAGGAAAAGAGTGAAACACAAGAGAAGTCTGGCCAGAGGCAGAACGAGTGTGAAGATGGGCTGAACCTACAACATGCCTCCTCTATCCATCCATCCATCCATCCATCCATCCATCCTCCTCTCCGTCCTCGCAGCGCTCTCACTCTCCCACACCCGACTCATGAATTAACCACAGCTGACATGAATGCATCAAAGTTAGAAAAGGTTGGCGCTGCAGCTTCATCATGTTGCTACCTCACTCGACATGACGGCCTCGTTCCTCTGCAGCTCACTCAGGACCACTGAGCTGAATCTAACTTCCTGTAAAGGACAGAAACATCCTGTAGTAAAGAAACTCCTGCATATGAGAAAGTGACAGATGGGAAGTTACTAAGGAATAACAACAGATAAGGAAGACGCCTTTTCTTCTGTGTTTCATTTCCCCGATTTGAGGCTTTCATCATCAGAGTGCTGCAGTATCACAGAGGCAGGATACAACAGTGGCTGCTTGTAGCATCACTCGAACTCGTCGGAGTTGAAATGAGTTGCCTGTGATTGAATAATTGGGCTGAAAAAAAAACAAAGTGTAAATTGAGCACACAGCAGGAAATTCGAAAATCCCCGTCGAGTTATTCATTCAGCAGCAAATGAAAACAAAACAGAGAAGAGAATGGAGGAAATAAATCAAAATGGATGAATGAGGGAATATAATGGTGCACAAGAGCAGTATAATTTAGTTTTCCTTTATCTCCTCGGGGACGTATTTCTCTCATTTATGGTGCGAGAAGCATGTGGCTGTCAGTCAGTGGCTTTTTTTTTTTACAAAATGTTGCTTTCCATTGAAAATCCATTCACAGTAACACAGTAAATAAGTGTTTCTTTATTGAATGAGTGAATTCTTCTACGTCTTAAGTGAAATAATTTGTTGGATTATTTAAAAGACACATTTCCCAATCTGAACCGGCTGGAAACCACAGCTCAATAAAGTGCTTCTCACTGGGCAGTGGTGGGAAACTTCAGAGCCAATTATCTTCACAATCAAATACTGTGATGGGCACATCTGCCCCGTGTTTACAGATGTTGTAAAAGTGACTCTGCAGTTTTGTGGCTGCAGAAAAAGCCTGCTCATGTGTTCACCGAGGGAATACAGCGGAGGAAGAGGAACTTGTAATGTCAAGTGAGACGACTGGTGCCCCCCCCACCCCCCGGCTGCCCCCCCGAGAGTTGTGACTCTGGGCCGCAGCTGCTGATAAGACGCGGGTCGCGAATCCTCGGTGAGCGACTGTGACTCATGGAAGGTTCCGTGGGGACAGGCGGCCTCTTCAGCCGGAAGATAAGTTTGTAAGACTCGATTATGTCAGACTGTCTAATACTGTGTGTCCTGAAGTGACGCTGCAGAGTGACACTGGTGCCCAACACAACTTGTGGGTGTGTCTTTGTGTTTGTGCACATGTAAGGATGGATTCTGGGCCTCCAGAGACACACACACACACACACGCACATGGAATCTACCTCATCTGTTAGAAAGGATGTATTCAGGGTGAGAAGGCAGTGTCGAGCAATTGCCCCGCTGCCCCCCCCTCCGCCACCTCCATCCAGTCCCATTCAACCTCCAGTAATAACTTTCCATCTGTTCAAAATGGATGTGGGATCAGTGTATAGATCTCTCTGCCCCCACTTAACCTTGGTGAACACACTTATTCAGTCTTAACAGGAGCGTCTCAGCAGGAGAGGCATTAAAACTGTAATTATTATTTTTTGCATGCATGTGTGTCGGTGAAGTCGCAGGAATGAAATGGGGAAAAAATTATATCTTTAATGCATCTGGAGGCTCGGGAGTCGAAGGTCAGTGGATCTGCAGAATTGGTCCAGAAGACGTTTTTTTTGTCACTTTATTCAAATGGCTCCACCAGTTAGTGAGGAGCACTGGGCAGCATTCAACTTGTTGGGATTATCAACATCTTATAGTCGTATTGTCAGAATCCGATTAATCGAAATAGGATCATATATTTCTGCAGGTTTTCTTGTTTTTTATAGCTCATAGCAGATATTTACACCCGACCCCATTTCTATTTACATTCGCCCGTCTCAGGTAGATTGGATTTCTGATATTAAATCTTCATAGTTTAAACCAATAAGCTCCACAGCTGGTTTGAATTGCACTACTAACTTATTCAGTAATGTGTACTTTCAATCTAAAGGCTTAAACTTCTTTAACGAGAGTCTTTATCGGGCCCGAGACGCTCGCTCCCCACGTTTAACTTGTCTCCACCACATCGTTAGACTTTATCACAGCAGCGTCACACACTGAAGAGCTGCTGTGTACTTCCACTGCACAGTTGTCATGTATCAGGAATAAACCTTGAATAACACAAGCTTGTCGGCCATTAATGTGCATCTGTGCAAAGGTTTACACGTTGGGTTTGCGTGTGACAGGCTGTGGCACTGTCGCTGTTTGATGCTACTGTGCATATGCGACTGTGTGTGTGTGTGTGTGTGTCTGTGTGTGTGTGTGTGCCGGCTGTTGTCTCTGTATTCACAGCTCGGCAGAGGGGCCTGCAGTGAGGACAGAGTGCCCGCCCCCCTGGCTGCACAGCGAGCCTGGCATGCCAGCCTGTGCCAGCTTGGTTTCCCTTCCCCCTTCCCTCCTCGTTTTGTTGTCATTTGTCTTTGCCCTCCTCATCACGCACCCTCCCTCATGTTCACCGATACACACGCGACGCACACAAACACACACACAACCCCCCATCCCGATGAAAATGGATGGCGTTTCCAGGGACGTCTGCGCCTCCGTGTTCTAAATCCTCCACCCTACATGGACACCAATACATATGCACTACTGGCTAATGGTTTTTAAACATCCCTTTTGTTTTTATTTACATTTAATCAGATTCAAGTCCAGTGAATCACCTTTAAAGCTGCAAAGGTAAAACGTCTTTTGCATTAAAGTATTAAAAGTTAAACTTCCTGAGGTAAACAAAGCAAAAAGCTAACAACAGAAAACTCTAATAGAAAAAAGGCCTTTCAGAGATTAGGGAATTGATTTAGTGGCAGTTTTCCTTCCAGCAGTGGAAGTGAGTTAAGCCTCGAAAGTTAATGCAAACTAATTCCTACACGTTCCTGTGAAATGTGTTGATTTTAAAACACCGGCTTCAAATGATGGAAGAGCAACACGGTCCTCGGGCTTGAAGCTCACGGAGCTGGTTTTAGGATTAAATGGAGAAAAAGGCGAAAGCAAAACAACCTGCGTGTGCAACAAATTGTTGGAACAAACTTTCCAAACAAATATTTAAATTTGAGAAAACGTAGGTAAAATGTAGGACTTGAGATTCCCAGATTAGCTTTTTCCTATATCATAAACCTGTTTGATGGTTTAAGCTTCGAGGACACAGAGTCATTACAGTATTTCTCGGACTCGTGCATTTGCATCTACACACCCTCATCTACACAACGCGCTCAGGAAACAAACAACTCCACATATGTGTGCGCAGACACGGGCTTACTCCCACTCGCTGCCAGGCTCCTGTGCGTTGTTTGTTCATGAACCGCTCCATCTGCTTCTGTCTTCACGGCTAACCAAGGCCTGCCTACCACTCGTCACACACTCTCTCTCTCACACACACACACACACACACACAGAGAAAACCCACACACACATTGTTTTAATGTGTAATCATGCGTCGTTCCACAAACACCTGTCGTCCTCATTTGGACTTGACAACCCATAATCTCCTGGATGGACGGGCTCATTAACACTCAGGCTCTCGTGCATCAAATACACAAAAACCATAACTCTAGATCCACACTGTGGCTAAATCTAGTTTCATATTCTGCCGGAGTTGTGCAGGATTTTGAGTTCAAACTCCATCAATAATTGTTTCATGCTCGCTTTACCCACACACTCTCTCTCTCTCCCTCTCTCTCCCTCTCTCCCTCTCTCTCCCTCCGTCACACCCGTACTCACTCTCACTGTGGGGAGCAGTGTGAAATGATTGGCATCCCGAGGTGAGTGTTATGGGTGACATTTCCACTGTAATGCGGTATAGAAGTCTCCTGCCGAGCCTCTGCGCCGCTGTCACAATGCCAGATTGGGGGCAAGAGGTGGGCGGGGGGGGGGGTGCAGGGGTGGAGACACAGAGGCACAGGAGGGAGAGAGAGAGGGAGAGGGAGAGGGAGAGAGAGAGAGAGGATGGCAGCCTGATGGGTGAACACATACTGTACATATGCATGAAGACAGAGGTGAATCAAAATCAGTGCACACACACTTCACCTAAATACATGGGACTACATGTGTGGTCAAAAACACACTTGAAGTAAAGTAAACGTCTTTAAAGGTTCAAATCATACATGTACGCATCAAATCAAACTTTCTAAAGAGACACACTTGTTCTCTGAAGAATAGCAAAGCGACACATCCCACACAAATAATAAAAAAGAAGAGAGATGACAGTTTGAAAGACTCCGAGCTTTCATATCTTGGCCCTGCTGAGGTTTAATTTTCTGTGATGTTCCAACACCACCGAACAACAAGGAGGGAAATGAGTTGTGTGATCTGAATAGAGGATTCGCTCTTTTCAGAAGTGTCTCGAAAGGATTGGAAATATGAAGAAAAACGTCTGTCCCCTTAAATCTAAAACTAGCCTTGAATTCCAGGAACCCAAAGAAACTCATGCACACTCACTTATTAAAGTCTGTTGTGAGTAAACACAACGTGACCACAGCATGAAGCTTCACCTCGTCTAATTTCAAATGTGATAACAATACCACAGAGAAAGGATGATGCACACAAGCTGCACAATATGTTGGAATAACAGGGAGAACCAAAACCCTTTTTAATAATTAGAGATCAAGTTACATCCAGAGAGAAGTTTGCACTGATGGGTCGCATGAGGCTTTTGTCTCCCTCGCTCTTTGTGTGTGTGGTGTGTGTGTGTGTGTGCGTGTGTGTGTGTGTGTTGCGTTGCTCACCATCCAGAACAATGTAAATCTACTGTTGAATTAGTTATTTCCCCCCCCCCCCCTATCATCCATCACACAGGACACACTGAGAGGGGGGAGTGCGGAGCAGTGTGTGTCTGTGTGGCGCGGTGAACCGCCGCCGTGTTTGCACAGATTGAAAAATCAGACACGGGGAAAACACAAGTTCGCACACGCCTGCTGATGTACAGTGCATTTCTGCCAGGGCAAACACACACATGCACGCACACAGACACACATTCACTGATGTCACATACTTGTAAATATGCACAAGCACGAGGACTCATTTAATCTGCTCACACACACACGTGTGCACAAGAGCAGTGCATTGGTTTGACCTCTCCACTGTTTGTTTGTGTTTGTGTGTTCAAAGTTTGTTTGGATCAGTGAACATGCTAAGTGCAGCACTGTGTGTGTTTGTGTTTGTGTGTTGTTTGTGTGTCCATATTGCAGAGATAACACCTGGCAGCGACTGGACAAACACACACTCATCACACATGGAAACTCATTCGAGTGATGTGTTTGTGTAAGCACAGTTCAACGCACCTCTGGGTTTGTAGCTCAGCTGTAGATGTCGCGTGAGTGTTTTGGCACCGGAAAGCAACACAACACACAAACACACAAACACGCACCGAATCAATGCCGGACTTGTCGTGCGGTTTTTAACTGGCCCTGCCGGCGGTGATGGATGTTGTATTCATGGAGCCCCTCTCCGTGCTCTGGATCAAGTACTGCGAGCGTCATGCAGTCTGACACAGAGGGGACGGGTGGATGGAGGGATGACGGAGGGAAGGGAGGAGGGAAGGAGGAGGAGTGGATGACTGCAGGGAAGGAGGAGACAGCAGAACGGAGGGATTTAGGAAAGGAGAAAGAGAGTTGGGGCTGGGGGAATAAGAGAAACAGGGGCCACCTGCTTGGAGGGAAGGTCACAGTCAGCAGGGGGGGTGGGAGTCCTGCTGAGAGAGGGACACGTCACACACACACACAAAAACACAAACACACACACACACACACAAAAAACACACAATGCTTATAAATCCCAAAATAGTCCCACATCCTCTGCTCAGTTACTTTTCCAACGTTTTTAACATGAGACATGTGAAATGAAGAGCAGACACGTGAGGGATATTCATTGTCTCATCTATCTACTTGACACTTCAGCCTTTTGCTGTCCTACTGCAACACACACACACACACACACACACACACACACACACACACACACACACACACACTTTCAAGCAGCCTCGCCCGCTCACTGTTTTTATTTGTCCTTCCCTCGTGTTGTCTCATCCGGCCGGCCCCTCATCCATCCCAGCGTCGTTACTTTCATTTGGCACGTGGATAAATCTCATCCCGGTTTATGAGGCAGCAATTGTGAGGCAGATAGAGGCAGATAGAGCAGGCAGCCGACTATTAGAGGCAGAGACAGATGGAAACGAGGGGAAGAAGACGGTGAAACGAGCAGACTAGCTGCTAAAGAGGAAGAGGAACCAGCAGACAGGGAGCCTGTAAGACAGACGTGCACTCGTTGGCTGTTAAAAAGACAAACGTTGGCATTTTGAAGAGTGAATAGAAGCAGTTTAAGTTGCACAAGTATTCAGAAAGTTGAGACGAGGCCTGAGTTGGTCTAGAACATTGGGAGTATGGGTGAGAGTCTTAAAGATCCAGGCCACCATGTTCTTCCAGGAAAGATGTCGTCAAACCCTCGTGACAAAGAAATGTAATTAACTCTGGATATTTTACAGTTTAACAATAAACTTGAATTGCGTATGCGACACATGCACCAGTGCCCCATGGTCCCTGCACCAGTACCCCATGGTCCCTGCACCAGTACCCCATGGTCCCTGCACCAGTACCCGGGCCCTGCACCAACAACTGCAGTCCAAACCACTTAGAGAGTGAAACTCCAGTGAAAGAAACTCTCACAGTCGGCTAAAAACTGATTTCCCAGCCGGCAGTTGACAAAAAGCCTGAGTTTCCTCTTGATTTCCTGAGCAGCGAACACACACCTGCTGAGGTTGATACTGCACTCGCCTTCAAAAGGCTGCTGCTCTGTGTGTGGTAAATGCAGCGGTCAGGGCGGCCTGCAGAAAGCCTGTGTCAGAGCTGTAAGTGACTATAAAGGAAGTGAAGGCTCCCACTTTCCTCTCTTTATGGTTCCTTCATCCTGTGGACACCCAGGTCCTGTGGGATGGAAGTGGTCTGGGAGTAGATTTCCCAGTAGGATCAACTCTTCCACTGCAGTGAATGAATGAGATGTGGTCATTTCTTTAGGATAAATGCCCTCAGGCCGGCACTTCTCGAAATACAGTCGCCATCACTGAATTTGCTGAAGTAAGCGTTCCTCATTTTTTTTTTCTTCCATTTTTAGTGTTTTAAGTTATTATCCTGGACGCCCTCGGGGACTGGTAATTTTCAGAATGAAAGAGGGGGTTGATTTCAGTGTCATTAAAGCAGCGCTCCGCTCAGTAATAAAAATCATTTGAAGCTCGCCTCGTATACGCTCGATATTAATGGCTTTATTAAAAAAAAAAAAGAAAAACTGTTTTCCATCCTGTCAAGCCGATGTATTCATTTGAAGCAAATCGAGCGGCGGCTGCATGAATCAGGCTGAGCTGCTGCAGCAGATGTCTCTCTGTGTGTCTGTGCCAACCTGAGGGGACGTCCTCCATCAGGACAGGACAAATTCACCCGGCCCCTGGGGCTGCCTGAGGGGACATGGTGGACTCTCCCTGTCCCGTCTGCAGGAGAGACTCAGAACATCTCACTTAACCAGCGGGAGACACAACGCTGGAGGTTCAACACGGAGACGTCAGGGAGGAGCTGTGGGCGTCTTAATGTAGAAAATATAATGGTAGTAGATGCTGGTGATTCGGAATATGAATAAATAAATAAAATGAAACCATTAATCAAAGTTATTTATACAGTATCCATGTCTGTTTGCCAAATAAATATTTATTTTCCAGAAATATGCAGAAAATCTACATTTATGTTTTGAAAAAAGTTTAATTTCTTAGTCCAAACTCTAAATATTTGTGTTAAGTTAAAATATAAAGCTCATATTCCCTTTCTTTGTCATCACGGTTTGTAAAGGACATATTTTTATTTAGTTATTTTTAAAGATGTGTTCTGATTTATCTGTATTGGATCGTTTTTTCAATCCTGAACATCAGCATCGCTCCCAAAAGAATCCATGTCAGTCGGGCTCTAATTACATTTAGTTAATAGCAGCTGTCGAATCCTCATCATTGGAAAACATTTAAAAAATGATTAATATGTGAGAGTGAACTTTATTCTGCAGTTTGGTTGAATTTCTGTGACACACATTTATTTTATACGACGCCTGTGAAATGTCAAAAACCAGGATTTGTCTGTCGTCGAGTTTTGACGAGTGTCTCAGTATTTAAGGGATGTGAGTCTCGGAGCTCACACGGTTTTAATGTCACGCTTTATGTGCGATTGTGCGTTTGTGCGTGTGTGTGTGTTTGTGTGTGACGAGTGGCCGCTGCGACTGGTGTCCCCTCCATCTGTGCTACGGGTCCCCGGGGGCCTCTAGACGCTCTCTGATGGCACATCAGAGGCCCCCACCTATAAACACAAGCATTAATAACTCTCTCTCTCTCTCTCTCTCTCTCTCCGCTGGCTGACTGTTGTTTATATGGCTGTAAAATTCAATTAGGCTTTAGGGGAGTGGGCCGGCCCACATTACTGGCTGCCAGGGTGACATTTCATTTGCAATGAATCATGGGCCAGAGGAGGACCGGGCCGGCGAGCAAAACAACACTTCTCCTCTCCTATCTCCCCCCTCTCCTCCTTCTTCTTCTCCTCCTACTCCTCCTCCTCATCCACTTCTTCTTCCTTTCTTTCCTTTCTGCACGTCTTCACTTACTTTACGACCTCTCCCGGTTGCTTCGGTGCATAAAGCCTTCTCCCTCTTTTTATTTCCCCTCCTGAGTTGTGACGCTGAGAAAACCTCCAGAGCTCACTCTTGTTTACTGTCGGCTGTCCACGCGACTGTGGTTGTGTGTTCACTTTCTCTTTTTTTCTTCTCCTCGCTGCATTTATTCTCTCCGTCTTTGCCCCTCTCTTACTTCCTCTCTGCTTCTCCTGCCGTCCCGTCGTAGCACTGTCATCAGGATGGTCACCTGATGTTTCATCCCTTTGTTCCTGCTCCTCTTTCCCTCCCTCTACGCTTTTAAAACCCTCCTTCATCCTTTCTTCCCCCCCTCCTCTCCTCCCACCTCACTCCCTCCTTGCACCCCACCTACCTGCCTCCTTTTGATTGAGGCAGGGACCTCACCACTTCAGCCCCTGAAAACAAAAACCCCTTAAACAACAACAAAAAAAGAGAAAGAAAATGTCTCATCACATTTTCACATGCGTCACTTTGCCTGGCACAAACAGTCTCGGGCGGTCGCCGCTGCCAGAAGGGTTTTGGGACCAGGCCAGCTCTGCCTTGGGGACACGACAGAGAATTAGATGTAAGGATTTCCAAGAGTGCAGCAACTTGTAAGTCAGAAAGTGATGGATTCTGGGAGTTTTTCTGACCGGCACCACGTCAGTGCATTATTTAAAACAGACACAAAGAAAGAAAAAGGAAATCTGGTTAAGACCACAGAGAAGTGAGATGAGAAATTTCATCTCGTGCTCATTAGGGCGGTGTAAACAGAGCGGAGTGAATGGGGTGAATGAGGAAAGCATCCAGTAACACTCTAAATTAATGCATAAGCTGCCTTTCTGATTACACAGCCGAGGGATTCTACATAAATCGAGGATAAACTGTGAATAATCTAATGCGCCGACTTCCTCGCTGAGGAGGTATTAGTGTCGCCTTTAGAAACATGCTTCTGAAAACCTACCAGAACTTTGGTTCCTCTCAATTCAATCTACCAGAAACAGGCCGGGGACTCGTTCTGGGTTCCGTGCGTTAAATCAGGGAACAGGATTAATAATGCATGTTGAGTGCTCTGATTTTAGTTTGTTCCTTTGTTCCCTGAGTGTAAAGTTTGGGTCTTTTTTAGATTTGTGTTTTTGTGTGAGTCAGGAGAAGAGTTTTTGTATAAGTTGTAATGTACACACACACACGCAAACTTGATTTTTTTTGGGGTGTTTGTGTTTCCCTCACTTTTCGATTAATTACCTGGAAGCTACAAATAGTTGAACCTGTCACAGTTTTAAATTATTGTTCTAGCAAATAATCAAAAAAACAAATTATTTCAAATAACAAACAGAACATCATCAAATCATTATTGAAAAACAAATTAAACAGTAAACGTATGGTATCCTTGTGAGATCAATTTAGTACGTGAGTTTATGTTTTCAATCATGTCGGTTGGTTTGTTTATGAATCAGCTGGATGACTCACAGGTCAGGAAACAAATCACTAAACTTTTCATGTTGGTCCAGGACCTTTTCATAACTTTCTTTAACTACAATTATTTTGTCTCCTTTAGTGGATCTGAATGTCAAATAACCAGGATCATATTTCAAAGTTTAAACCTTTTCGGTCGTTTTAAGTCGTTTTATTGTCTGTGAATTTGTCAGTCAGTTAAAATTGAAGTCTGACAATCACACAGTTCAAACAACTTCTCTTGTTCTTCTCCTGTTTAACATCAATATAAGTTCAGAGTCTGGTTCATCTTATTTTAGTTTCCTCTGATGAAAGCAAACTCAAATCTGAGCTACTTTTGATTTTACACTCTCCACCGCAGCATTTAAAAGTCTGCGATGATCTGAATCCTGATTCTTATATCAACACAATGATTGCTAACATCTGCCTGGTAACTCGTCTGCATGCAAATGGGTTGATCGTCCGTCCTCTGATCGTCAGTTCACAGAAGACACTAAACGTCCTCCTGTCCACTCCCGGTCCCTATAAACCCGTCCTGTAGCCGGTTTACGAGCCATGTGATCGTCATGTGACACAACAGAACGGCTGTGAGTTCACGCCGCCGGGGGAGCGGGATGGAAGCAGTAGATTTACGGTGGCGGCGGGGGGGGGGGGGGGGGGCTCGCCATGTGACTCCTCCGATAAGACCGGCCTAGGGAACAAACGGTAAATTTTCTCCGCCCAAGAGCTCCGCCGCTGACCTTCAGGTGTCGGTATTTGCATGACATCAGGTGTGTGTGTGTGTGTGTGTGTGTGTGTGTGTGTGTGTGTGTGTGTGTGTGTGTGTGTGTGTGTGTGTGTGTGTGTGTGTGTGTGTGTGTGTGTGTGTGTGTGTGTGTGTGTGTGTGTGTGTGTGTGTGTGTGTGTGTGTGTGTGTGTGCGCGTGATCGTCTGATTGTCCTCTGAACTCAGCCAGCTTTAAAAATAGGATCTCATTTCATATTCCGGTTGAGATGTACCATGCAGATTGCTTTTATAATGCAGTTATCACCATGACACACAAACGCGTGCACACAAGGGAACACGGGTAGGTACACATGCAGGCAATTCTGCCATACACACACACACACACACACACACACACACACACGTCTTCAGTGAGTCGGCCCCTGCTCCCAGTTTAGGGATGAGTCCTGTAGGGAAGGTGATCTTTATTTAAATCCAGTTGTCTGTGCTCAATCCTAATCTCCTCCCTCAGACAGAAGGGATTTCTCCTGCTCCACCCACTGATGTGATTCACACTGGGAGGGGGGAGGGAGGGAGGGAGGGCATGGGGCGATGAAGGGGTGGTGGTAAAAGTGAGTGATGGGAGATGGATAGGATGCAGGAGAATGATATCAGTCTTTGAAAAGGGCGGCGAACACAAAGGCAAAGGGCTGCAAATGGAAGAGCACGGGGGTTCGAGGAAAAGCGCCCGGAATGAGACATTAGTTGTGTGTTTGTGTTGATGTTGAGCTGAGGGCCGAGTCTGTACGAGGTTGTGTGTCGTCGTTTGTTTTTGGTGGGGTCGGCATCTCCATTACCCCAAAGGGCCGCAGCAAAGCATCGTGGGTGACAAATCTTCAAAGAGCCATAACTCCTGGATCCTTGCACCTCAAATAAAAAAGCACAATTTAAAGGTTAAGTTCACAGATAATTCAAGTCTTAACACAATCCTCACATGACCACAGGTTCCAATTGTGATTCCTGGAGCCACGTTCATTTCTCACTGAAGACTGAACCTGTGGAATATACACATATATTCATTATTATACATTTCTATGGAATTAATGTTTGCACAGAAACAGATCTGTGGGTTCTCTCTTAATCGGCCAAATATATACAAACAAATATATATCACTAAGAGGCCAAATATGGCATTTCTGAGTTTCCATCTTGACTTATAAACTCTGTTATGCTTTGGTGAAATATTTATCCAGACATTAGTCATTAGAAAAAATGGCAATGAATCCTAAGATCTCATTATCAAACCTTGGAGACAAATAATAGGTTTAATATTCTACAGTTTAACAATAAACTTGATGAAAGAAAACATAAATATAATCAAATAGAACTTAGATGAAGCAGAGAAACGTCTTTTTTTTAATTAAAATATAACAACAAAATCAAATCTGTTCAGCGTTGTTTATTCTGTATAAGAAAAGTTATTCATAAATATATAAACCAGTTTCTTTCTTTCTGATGTTTTGGATCTATAACCCTTCAGTTATATATACCAGGGGGGGGGGGGGGGGGGGTTGCTGCATGCATGTGTTCTGCAGCTCTAATTAAATTTTGACCGGCACCGTGTGTGACACTCTCAGCATGTTCTCCGCTCTGATTGGCCCAGGCATTCTGCATGGCCACACAGCATCACCGAGATAATTCCTCCACCAAACTAACTCCTCATCCCCCTGAGTCGCCTCTCAACTTTCTCTCTCTCTCTCCATACTCTCGCTCGCTTGCTCGCTCACCCCTGCCCCAACTTTCTCCCCCCTCCCCCCTTGTCTCCTTCACCCTTCAGCCGTTCTTTCCCAGAGACAAAAAGTTTTCCACCCCCTGTTTGAGGGATTGGATCGATCCATTGTCAGACCTCCCGCCGGCGTCCTCGACCGCTGGGCCAAACCATTAAACTCCACATGGGGGGATTACGCTTCGTTCCTCTCTGTATTCTTCTTCTCTTGTTTTTCGACCGCTCCCCCCTTTCACTGCCGTGCCCCCGTGTCCTTCAGCTGCTTTGTGTGTTCCTACGTGTGTGTATCTGTCCGAGGCCCTGCCTGCGACTCACAGGAGGAAGATGCCAATTAACACTTGGGCAGAGGATGATGCTGAGTCTGTGTGCATTGTACTACTTTATTCCTTTTTGATCAGTTGCTCAACAAACATGCAACTGCAAAAGTTAGGATAGACAACTGTGTGTGTGTGTGTGGGTGTGTGTGTGGGTTCGTGGGTGGGGGGCCCAGAAAAGTCCACCCCCTGATTGGACGAGTCAATACACAGTGTGAAAAAGGCAATAACCCCTGATGGCAAACCTCTTATCGCCCATCTCGTCTTCCCCTCTTTATCTCTCTCTTTCTATCTCTCCATCTCTTTCTATCACACAACCTCTCTCTCTCTCTCTCTCCTCTTCCACTCATGTGTGCCTTAGAAAC
Organism: Pleuronectes platessa; assembly: GCF_947347685.1. Lineage (NCBI taxonomy): Eukaryota > Metazoa > Chordata > Actinopteri > Pleuronectiformes > Pleuronectidae > Pleuronectes > Pleuronectes platessa. Next base: position 19,077,312 of record NC_070643.1, on the reverse strand, counting down.
ACTCAGTTTGTTTTGTCTTGTTAAATCACTGGAGGAGAGGAAACAGTAGGTGGACATGTACTCTCACTTCTCGACCAGGGGCGTCGGCATCACCCTGAAATCTGCAAACACACAACACAAGTGTTTCGACTCTAGGAACTTTTTCCTGGAACTTGGAACCTTTATAGGAAGTACCAGGGTCTTGATAAGGTTCCAGGTAAATCTTTTTCAACCCAAAAAATGAACATCAGTACCAAAACGTTCGGGGTTAGGGCTTTCTATTTATATTTCAGATCAGCCATAATTTCTAAAAACCTTTAAAACAGACTTTACCTGCAGGTCATGTCTGGAAATGGCATACGAGTGGCCGGTCGAAGCCTTTGCATCACTCTCTGTGTGTCTTTATACACTCGGTCAAGTTTGTGTGTGTGAGTGCGCGTGTGTGTGTGTGTTTGTGTTGTGGGATTTGTTTTCTTCTAACCCTGCAGAACTCTTGATTCCTGCTGCCCTGCTCCCCAAAGACACATTTTGTCACTTTGTCATTTGTCATTCTGCAGTCCCCTACGGCTGGCTGGCTTTTCTTGTGTGGGTCTGTGTGTGTGTGTGTCTGTGTGTGTGTGTGTGTGTGTGTGTGTGTGTGTGTGTGTGTGTGTGTGTGTGTTCTGCTGGACACAACACAGCTGCAGCCCTCATTCTGGCCTCATTACTTCACACTTCACTCCTCTCTGCTCCTCCCAACATAATCTCAGCCTCCCCTCTCTCCTCCTCTATGGTCTCCTCCATCGACACCTTTTCTCCCTCTAGATGTTTCCTTCACGGACACTCGAGGCCAGAAAGTGTCGGAACAGTTGAACAGTTCTTCAGCCTCTGAGCCTTCAGCACATTCAATTTCAATAAAATTACAGAAACTGCATCAAAGTTCCACATCTCAGCTTTAATTGGAGTAAGATTACATTAATAAAGGAACAAGTGAACGGACACAATCTGAGTTAAATATCATCGGAGTGAGGAAACGTGACGATAACCGACTCTTTCATTCTTCCGTCACTGTCACAACCTAGGGTGGGAATGACATACAAAACACGGACGTGGTACCAGGTAATACTAAGGTTTTATTTCAGATTTCGTTCCCTACAATTGTTCAGCCCAAGTCAAGTTAACAAAAACGTCTGCAACCAATCAATACACGACGCACAGGTACGAAACAAAAGATTAACACAACACTCCCGCTGCTGGGCCAAGACCAGCCTCCAGCCGTCTCTGCTGCAGGTCCAACAACCCCGATGGAGGAGGAGCCAGAGCCTTTTAACCAGTCCGGGACCTGCGCGCCGGGTGCACCCAGTTACAGCTCATCAGCCAAAACAGCCAATCTGCATACAGCGATCAGAGGGCACAAACAGGGGGTTAGATACAATACCGGCACAGGCCAGCAGGCCGTCACACCCTCCCCCTAAAAAGATGGAAACCCCCCCCCCAGGTTTTCACCTGTCCCAATGTTTACACAATAAACAAAAACAAAATTCAGTTAAACATATAAACATTACTCAGCACACATAGGGGCTCGTGACAATGCATCTGCAACTACATTGTCAGAGCCCCTAACGTGGCGAATATCCAAGTTGTATGGCTGAAGAAAGAGACTCCATCTCATCAGCCGTTGGTTTGGGTTCTGGAGAGAATGTAGAAAGGTCAGTGGGTTATGGTCGCTATAAATAACCACGGCCGAACAATGCCCACCCACATACACCTCGAAATGCTGGAGTGCCCATACGAGCGCGAGGGCCTCCTTTTCAATCACAGAATAATTCAATTGGTAATTCTTGAATTTTCGCGAAAAGAAACATACAGGATGTTCTACGCCAGTGTCATTTTCTTGTATCAACACCGCTCCAGCGCCGACGTTACTGGCATCCGTTTGAATTTTAAATGGTTTGTCCAGTCGTGGAGCCATCAAAACGGGTGCAGAGCTTAACAGAGCTTTAACCGAGTCAAACGCGTTTTGACAGGTGTCTGTCCACGTATAAGTGGCCTTTGCTTTTAACAAACTAGTCAATGGCGCGACTACGGACGAAAAGTTTCTGCAGAAGCAGCGGTAAAAACCCACCATCCCGAGGAAGCGCATTAATTCGCGTTTTGTAGCAGGAACAGGGAACTCGTCAATAACCTGTACTTTGGCCCGGATGGGGAGCACTTGCCCCTGCCCCACTACCTTACCCAGGTAGGTCACGGTCGCTCCAGCAAACTCACACTTGGCTAGATTAACCGTGAGCCGTGCCTGTGCCAGGCGCGCGAGGAGCAGTCGCAAGCGCTCCAGATGTGATGACCAGGTATTACTGACCGTAACCACATCATCCAAATAAACAGTTACCCCTTCCAGCCCAGCCACAACACGATTCATTAATCTTTGAAATGTCGCTGGGGCATTACGCAACCCAAATGACATGACACGATACGAAAATAACCCTTTAGGTGTGATAAAAGCGGAAACTTCACGAGCCCTCTCAGTTAACAGCACTTGCCAATATCCTTTAAGGAGATCTAATTTTGTGACGAATTTGGCTGCTCCGACTTCATCAATACAATCCTCTATACGAGGTAAAGGAAACGAATCAGGTTTGGTTACAGCATTTAGTTTGCGATAATCAGTACAAAAACGAAACGTACCGTCAGACTTTTTAACCAATAAGCATGGCGAAGACCAGCTGGAGAAAGACGGTTCAGCTAAGTTATTGTCAAGCAAATACTGAACCTCTTCGTCCTGACTTTCCTTTTTCCCGATAGGCACTCGATAAAAACGCTGCCGGATGGGCTCAGCACCCCCCACATCGATATCGTGCTCCAGCAAATCAGTCTGTGTGGGCACATCAGAGAACAACACTTTAAACTCCCCAAGCAAATCAGTGAGCTCTCGGCTCTGAATCGAATTTAAATGTTTTAGGACTGACCGCATGGCTAGCAATGTCTCGGAATTCTTTAAACGTCCTTGTAACACACAATCATCGGTTGTGTTAAGCTCCTCCCCCTCTGATGCTGCCACCATCAAAGGTGCGCGAACCAGAAAGGAGCTGTCCACTAGCACCTGAGAGGAGCTGTCCACTAGCACCACGGGATCGATCGTTTTCCCAGCGTGCCGCTCCTCCCGATTATAGAACGGTTTCAAGAGATTGACGTGACATCTTTGAGCGCAATTCCTCCTATCCGGGGTCGAGATCATGTAATTATCATTTGGGCCACAATGCAGGACCTTATAGGGCCCAGCGTACTTGGCCTGAAACGGTGAACCAAGTACCGGAAGCAGCGCGAGCACTAAATCACCAACAACAAACGTTCTGTGCTCAGTGCGACGATCGAACAGTGTTTTCATTTTTTTCTGAGATTCCTCCAACCGTTCCCTAGCCATTCTCCAGGCAGAGGACAGACGGCGGCGGAACCCCAGAACATATTCAGACAAATTATCAGGCGGCTCTGAATCAGTCCATTTATCATGGAGCACTGACATTACCCCACGCACACGGTGTGCAAAAACAAGATCATTTGGACTAAAGCCAGTACTTTCATGAGTGACCCCCCTGGCTGCTAACATCAGCCATGGCAGGCCCTCCTCCCAATCGCAACCTAACTCGACACAATATGCACGAAGCAGTGATTTCAGCGTTGAATGAAAGCGCTCCAAAGCACCTTGGCTCTGAGGGTGATAAGCGGTTGCCAGATTTTGCTTAACCCCCAATTGCCTGAGAACGTCTTTGAACAATTTTGATGTAAAGTTACTCCCACGATCAGATTGAACAACTTTCGGCAACCCGAAAGTTGAAATAAATTGACTCAGTGCTTTCACAATTGCTTTCGTGTTAATAGAACGTAATGGAAAAGCAGCTGGGTAGCGAGTGGTCTGGCACATAACCGTGAGCAGGTACTCACAGCCTGTTTTAGAGCGAGGTAGAGGCCCAACATTGTCAATGATAAGGTGCTCAAAAGGTTGACTCGCAGTCGGAATCGGACGCAACGGAGCCGGCTTCAACGTCACATTGGGTTTCCCTGTCAGTTGACATGTTATGCATGTTTTGACAAAACTGGCAACGTCGCGCTTAACTCGCGGCCAGTGGAAATAGTGCAAAATGCGATCATACGTTTTCTGTACACCGGCATGACCAGCGAGCTTATCATGAGCGGTTTCGAGTACCAGCGGACGAAACTTAGCAGGCACCACCACCTGGACAATTGGATCACCAACAAAACAATCGGCGTGAGGAGACCATTTCCTCAACAACACGCCGTCTTTAATGAAGTAGCCCCCAGCCTTATTCCGAATTTCATTGTCAACGAGTTCAAACAGAGATTTCAATGTCTCATCTGATTTCTGCTCTTCTGCCAATTCCTCACGTGATACAGAGACCGGATAATCCGCGAGCGAAAAAGATTTTGATTTAGTTGACTGCACTCTCTCGGTCTCAGTTCTTCGACTGGCAGAGCGAGTCACTACACATGCGGTAAACACCTTTGGATACTTTTTCGCACTCTCGTCGGTGGACAGCGGCTCTTCAGTAACCACCAGAGGAGAAGACGTATCTGACCAGATGCGTCTACCTGCCAGCTGGTTCCCAAGCACCAATGAGATCCCTTCAATAGGAAGTGCAGGCCGAACACCAAGCTCCACGTTACCCTCCACTAGCTCACACTCCAGAGAGACATTATGCAACGGCACTGAAATTGTGTTTAAGCCAATTCCACGAATTAACAGCGAATTTCCCGTGTAAGACTCATTAGAGAAAGGCAACACCGACCCTAATATGAACGACCCACTAGCCCCAGTATCCCTCAAAATTTTCACTCGGATTTTATGACCACCAACAAGTGACACAAAGCCATCAGAGATGAATGGGTCAAACGTCACCTCGCGGTCTGCCACACACGCAGAGGCGCACGCCAGCCTGTGGTCAGGCACTGGAACAGCCAGGATCGAAGCCTCAGCAGTCGTGTTAAACGATTGAGCTTTCTTTGCTTTGAGCACTGGACATTGCCTCAACCAATGACCTTTTTCAAAACAATAACCACACGTATCCTTATCCAGAGCAGGCCTTTGCATCGGCTGATATCTTTGAGCAGACCGCTGCTCCTGAGCTTGAGGCACCGGTATAACATTAGGCCATGACCGAAAATTACCTCTATCCATTTTTGTACGATCTAAACGTGAACGGTGCGTCAGCTCCCATTCATCAGCCAGCACGGCTGCCTCAGAAGCAGTGCGCACCTTACGCTCCACAATGTACGTAGCGACACCTTCGGAGAGCGTGTTCTTATACTGTTCTAACAAAAATAGATCGACTAACTCATCCAATGTAGTAATATTTTCGGATCTCCGCCAACGAGCAAACTGCAAAGTTAAAGCTCTCACGAAATCAACATTCGTTTGCTCGTATATCCTCCGGACACTGCGGAACAGAACACGGTAAGCCTCTGGCACCAGCTCGTATGCTTTAAGCACTGCAGCTTTCACTTTATCATAAACCTGACTGTCTGCCACAGACAGTGCCGCATAGGCGAGCTGAGCGCGGCCGGTCAACACACACTGGAGGAGCAAGGTCCTCTCCACATCTGACCAACTGTGCGCATCAGCTACCCGCTCGAACAATTGAAAAAAAGTGTCCACATCAGCCTCTCTAAACGGTGGAACTAACCGAATCTTCCTTTCAACATCTAAATTTGCCGTAGGTGCCTGGCCACCTGGAATTCTACCCTCCCGCAGCAAATTGATGCGCTGTTGCTCTTGATCCAGCTTTATTTTCTCAACCTCTTGTGTGAGACGGATTTTCTCAAGCTCCGTACGTTGCTCTCTATCAAGGCAATTTTTCTCAAACTCCTGCGTGAGACGGATTTTCTCAAAATCCGTCTCCCGCTGCATGACCAGCAGAGCCTTTTGCTCCTCAAAAGTAAACGCTTGTGGTTCAGATGGTGTCGCTGTAGTTATAAGCACCTGCTGATCCACTAACCCGGCCACAACTACACACCTAACGCTCTCTTTTAATCTCCTTTGTATCACGGAAACGACGATGTTATAATTGTCCGCAACCTCGATTAACTGGTCTTTAGTTAACGAGTTTAATAATTCAGCCGAAGGAGTTTGGATAAAACCAGTCACAATTTTTGACGCCATATTCAAACAAAATCAATATTCCCCAATTAACCTTTGATTTGCTACAGAGATCAACAAATTACCCCAGTACCTATCTCAGCAGTAGACCCTGCTTTTCTTCAGGTGGCGTGAGACCGGGGATTTTAAGCACGGAGCCCGTAAATCCAAACAAATCACCGGTTGATAGTGACTCAGTGGAAATCGGAAGTGCCCCCGAGACAACCGCTCTAGATCTTCTGCCACCCAAAAACAACAAACAAAAATAAAAAAAACCACGCATCCGAAGACACGCACTAATCCTAATCAAGGTAATTTATTGATCCGATTTTACAAATCCAAGTTAATCAGAAATCATAACAAGATGACGCTTTACGTACCCAAGAACATCTACTGGTGTTTTAGACGAGCCCCCATATGTCACAACCTAGGGTGGGAATGACATACAAAACACGGACGTGGTACCAGGTAATACTAAGGTTTTATTTCAGATTTCGTTCCCTACAATTGTTCAGCCCAAGTCAAGTTAACAAAAACGTCTGCAACCAATCAATACACGACGCACAGGTACGAAACAAAAGATTAACACAACACTCCCGCTGCTGGGCCAAGACCAGCCTCCAGCCGTCTCTGCTGCAGGTCCAACAACCCCGATGGAGGAGGAGCCAGAGCCTTTTAACCAGTCCGGGACCTGCGCGCCGGGTGCACCCAGTTACAGCTCATCAGCCAAAACAGCCAATCTGCATACAGCGATCAGAGGGCACAAACAGGGGGTTAGATACAATACCGGCACAGGCCAGCAGGCCGTCACAGTCACCTTCTCTATCTTTTATCGTTTCTTTGTCTCTTCATCTTTTCGCCTTCTTTCCGATTTCAATCTCTCAGGACTTTGGGCATCATTAATTCATTCCACCCTTTACCCTTTGCCCCCACCAGGGTGGATGACATATTTAATTCATCGCCTGGTGTTTGTGTGTGAGCTTATGGAAATTTATTGCATTGGAATTAGGATGCTGATTGCGTGTGTGTGTGTATATCTGTGTGTGTGTGTGTGTGTGTGTGTTGCTGTAGGCTAACAGAAGCAGAAAAGGGAAACGGGGAATTGCAGATGAAGACGAAAGGAAAAAGCCCTGCCAGCCCTAAAGATGGGGGTCCCCAGTGGACACGCTACACACGCTACACACGCTACACACATGCCAACATAACGTCCTCCTAGATCTCCTCCTATATGGCATGAAAACTACCCTGAGGCAAAATGAACGTACACACAACAGACATGTTCCACACGCAACATACAGACCTTCCACACGCATATTTGTCTTGTGGCGTATATGCTCCACACGCTACAGATTAGAACTCACGCACAGGGAATCCCCCCCCGCCCTCCTCCTGCACGTATAGCCTGGATATTGCAATTATCCAACTATTCACAAACACTCATCCGTACAAGACCAGTCACATCTGTGTTTCCCTGCTTCTAGTCCCATGCCAGTCATCGTCTTTATCTCAGCCGGAGTCTCCTCAGAGCCGAGCGCTGTCACAATCCCTTCACCGCGCCATCACTAGAATCTTCCCGGGTGGAAAAAAAAGCAAAGCACCATCATTAGCTCCTCCTTTAGGGAGCGATCTGCGGGGCCAGAATAAGCAGGTTTCTATATTTGTTTGACAGTGGTGGCACCGGAATTCCTATTCCGCTCAATTTGTGGAATGAAACGAGCATCAGAGCAGATCACTGGGCGGGAGCTGTGGCCGCCGGGCCCCATTCCGTGCCTGTAACTCCTCTCAATTGATTAAAGCAGGAGTGTTATCATCAGTTCTCCCTCTGAGCTTCCATTTCTTAACTGGGAGACAACAGGAGAAATGCCTTCTCCTTTCATTTATTTCACACACATGACTGGCCGCGCATTTTTTACCATTAACCGAGGAACGATTTCATCGAGCTGTCATAATGAGAGTGACGCCATTAGCAGTGTCCCGTACGTGAACAGGCCGGCTGTGTGTGTGTGTGTGTGTGGGGGGGGGGGGGGGGGGTTTATAGACCATGCTAAATGTCCCTGGGATGTCAGCCACGTCATATGGCCTCTGTCTGTCTGTCCGTCTCTCTCTCTCTCTCTGCAGCACAGGTCTGATAAAGCGTGAAGATAACAGTGGCACTAGGCAAGGACACAGTCATCCCTCTCTCTCTCTCTCTCTCTCTCTCTCTCTCTCTCTTCTTCCTCCTCTTGTATGGATTTCTCTGTCCTCTCTCGCCTCATCTCTGGTCCTGGTCTCTCTCTTCCTCCATCTGTCTCCTTCGTGCCCACATCTCCATCTTTTGATTCCTCTCTGGTTGTTTCCATTGGCTGTGTCCCTCTCTCCTCTCTCCACAGCCATCATCAGCTTTTCCCTTTGTTTCTATAAAGAGCCCGATGTGGACCCGTTAGCCTCAGGGCTGCATCCACACCACATGTCCAGGGAGGTCTCACACAGCATCTTGCTTGTTGTTTACATCCACTCCTCACTTAAGCCTCTGTTGTGACATCATCACTCTTGTTACTCTCAGACTTTAATCTATGATCTCCAGGAAAAACGTCAACAAAACAACTCTCTTCCCAGTTTCCTTAATTTTTGTATTCTCTAATTGTTTATTGGTCTTTACTACCATTTATTGCATTTTTTATTTACTTGCTTATTTTGTTCTAAGTGTGCAGTTCTAACAAAGCAATTATCAAAGTTCTACTGACTCTTTATCCTCCTTTAGTCTTCATCTTCCCACACACTGTCGTTTATATTAATTTGGCGAAGTTTTAAACGCTACACTAACAGTAAATTTGACATTATAAATGAAAAGTTGTGTATTTATGAACAACACAACCTGCACTTAATATACTCACCCTTGCTGCTACAGCCACATTAGTCCTGGTGTGACCAGCAGCATAAGGGGGCTAATGTCAGTTCCCTTAATTAATGACTTTAACCTACTTGTGCTACTTTCACACCTCGTTGTTTTAGTTCGTCCCATATATGCAAAAATAAAACGAGTATAGATGCCCAGACGTCTGATGTGATGTCCAGTAGCCTCTGATCAACATATTCCAGCTTCCAGCCTTTCAGCCTCAGTTTAGGGAGGAGCCACGCGTCCAGAGTGAGATCCATTGTCATAAAAATCATTAGAAAAATGATTTCATTACTGTGGTGGGGAAGAATCTGTTGACCTGAACAGAGCCGTGATCTCAGCCTCACTCGACCCCTCTTACCGAGCGGGACACGACCTCACTAATGCTTTGTGGCTCATTTGGATTAAATCCCTGCAGCCGGGTTCTAAAATCCTTCTGAAGGACATTTCAGAATATTGGAAACTGCTAAAGCAACATGGTGACGGTGTGGTGCGTCTAAACACTTGTTTATAGCCAAGACTGTCAATAATATTTATAATGTGATGCTTTATTGATCCCTGAAGGGAAATTCTATTTCTGTTTGCACCTGGCCTCCACGGGGAGGTCAGAGGTCAGGGCCACGTGCTAACCCTACATTTTATGTTTAAGATTCAATCCACTTCCATTTACTGTGGGTTTCAGGAGAGTATTGACGGACGTATTGATTCTTTGCGTGTGTGTAAGTTGTCATCCCAGCATCCTCCTGCTCGTGCTGCCGGGTAGATCGTTGGGAATCTTCTCCAGCAGAGAAAGAAGAGCTCCCAGTTGCTCCCAGTTGCTCCCAGTCCAAAAACAGCCTCTTTTAAATATGCGCTCATTGTCCCTTTTTCTTTATCCAACACGTTTCCACCTGTTTGTTCACAGGCTGCAATCGAAGTGAACCCTTTATTGTTTTGTGGATGATATGAGTGATGCTTTTGGGGCCTCATGTGACTTTTAAGCAGCTGTCAGACTCTGAAACGTGTGCGAGCAGATCTGAGAGCAGCTGATGGAGTCGGGGTCGCTCGCTGTCGTCTGGACCACAACAAGATGAAAGGTTCCTCATTTTGCTTTTCAGCCTCTTGTGTCAGCGCAGCACCGGATCTGCTGCCGCTCGGTGATGGACGACAGGAGTTCAGTGAGGGTCTCAAGCCCCCGCTGACTGATGTTCAGGGTCTTTACATGAAGCCTTACAAGTAGCAGCCGCGAGCTCACACACAAGCCTGTTGCACGCCATCAAAACAATGGCACATTCTCTCCTCCTCCTCCTCCTCCTCCTCCTCCTCCTCATCTCTCTTTTAAATGTTAAGAAGAAAAGCAGCAGACATCAGAGAGCAGTTTAGAGGACAGGGAAGCTGTGAATCAACAACCTCAGACTGAGAAATGGGATGAAAAGGGGGAAAGGAGGGCTGGAGGTGATGATGAGAGACGTGACGCCCACAGCTGCCAAACCACTCGTCCTCCTCGTCGGGGGTTTCCCTCCTCTTCCTTCCCTCCCTTCTTTCTTTCTTTCACCTTCTTCTCCCTCGGTTTGTCTCCCCTGCTCTGCCCGAGGCGCTTTCCCTGGATCAGATCTGACTTGTCACGAGAGCACAGTAATCCCTCCATTACAAGTGACCTGCCCAGAGTGTGTGTGTGTGTGTGTGTGTGTGTGTGTGTGTGTGTGTGTGTGTGTGTGTGTGTGTGTGTGTGTGTGTGTGTGTGTGTGTGTGTGTGTGTGTGTGTGTGTGTGTGTGTGTGTGTGTGTGTGTGTGTGTGTGTGTGTGTGCGACTGTGTAAAAGTCAATGTCTCTGGGGCTATGGCCTAGATTGAATTATTCATGAAGCATGCTTATTCCTTTACTCTCACTTTCTCTCATTTTGCCTTCCTTCCACTCCCATGTGTTCTCCCCCCCCCCCCCCCCCCCCGCTCTCCTTGCCTGACCCTGCTGCCGGGTGCTAACTGACAGTCGGCCTCACGCCATGTCAGCACGCCTTGACACACTTAAACATGATTTCTTGTCTCACACACGCGTTGCATCTGCACGGCTCGGTCTAGACTCGGCTTGTGTGCGTGTGATCTCTGGGAATGTGTGACAGGGGGGGGGGGGGGGGCTGAGGACAGGAATCCACGGTCCCTGCTCTCAGAGTGTGAGTAAGTCTCACAGACAGATGTGTCAGTGGGGGGGGCTCGCTAACTGCGACTCCGCGCTGCACTCGCGGATGGAGATGAATGTCGTGCAGATGTGCACAGACACACACACACACATGCAGATACATTAATAAAGTCTGTGAAGCACTTATATGACCAGAGGGTTCATTCATATTTCATCCTCTAATTTAGGTTCACTTAAATCACATATTTTCCATATTGGTAGTTTATTATATATTAAAGGGAGTTGTACGTTTAGGAGTTTCAGTGATGTTTCCACGTCGAGCTAAAACAATCGACAGTAAAATAATTTATCATTTGTGATATTTTCTGAAGCTAAAATAGAATATATCTAACTTTTCTCTGTTTTATTTCACTAGTGCAGTGTCTGTTTTAAGCCTGCTTGTTGGGAATGGGCTTTTTATTGAGCCAATGGTTATACTGGTGGCAGTCTTCTTTCTGAAGCTAAAGTAATTGAGCTGCAGCAAATAACGACTTGCTGATGGACTCGGTTGAACGTCCTGATGTTTTTGGAAACATTAGATAAATGTGATATGAAGATGTTTGGTTTTCTGACTGTAATGTAAAGAGGTGAGTTTGTGTTAAATAATTATTATTGACTTATTACCGACCATTTTGTCAATTCATTATTCTAAACCTCACACATTTATTCTCACATCCATTCATCCATGTGGGAAGATAAACCAATGTGTATAGAGTTTGTGTGTCTGCATCCCTGTTGTCCTGTTTGTGTGTTGAGACACATATTGATCTGCAGCGACCTGTGATCAAACACAATTAGGTGTGAATGCTCCACACTGACTATCGACACCTTCTGCCGCTGAACGTGTGTGTGTGTGTGTTTGTATGTGTGTACTCTACTAATGGGTGAACAGATACTAGACACACACACACAGTAGAGGTGTTACCACACTGCGCTGGAGCTCTGCGGCTGGTTCACCTATTTGTAAAATACTAAATATTGTGTGTGTGAAGGTGTAAACACAGATGCATCAGACTCGTATGTCTCCAGGCCTGCACTTCTGTGTGTGTGTGTGTGTGTGTGTTGCACTTGACTCTGCATTGATCAGAATAGCCTGCATCTCAATTCATTATTGATCTTTGTGTGTGTGTGTGTGTGTCTGTGTGTGGTGCACACCTCGAATGGCCTCATACCTCTACTCTTTTTTTTCCAACTGTTGTATTGGCAGCCTTTGTTTACCCCGTCGTTCCAGGATCAATCTAATTGGCCGAGGTCTGTCTGTCTCTCACTCAGCGAGAGACGAGCCTGAACAAAAGGACGGACGGACGGACAGTTGGACGGATGAATGGCTTTTGTCCTTTATTGACCAGCGGGTGTTATCTCTCTGTGTGTTTTGGTCTTTTGTGTTCACGTTTAAGAGAAGAGAAGCTTTGTGTGTGTGCAGGGAAACAAAGGTTGTGTATGATTCGGCTGTATCCCCATCGTGTTGGGAGCTGTACATGTGCTCACAGATTTGTGCGAGTGTGTGTTTGTGTCCTTGTGTTACGATTATTCCGGAGCCACAGGTGTGCGTCAGCAGATGAATTCAGAGAAAGCTCCTGTGCCCTTCGTGTCCCGTCACATCGAGGCGTCCCTCTTCTTCCTCTGGACGCCACCTCTCGGGCCTTTTGGCCATTTGTCTCGGTGACTGCGAGTGCGGAGCTCATTTAGACTCATCAGATCCCATTCTGGTCCAATTACACCAGCGCTCAGTGGCAGATATCATAGTATCACAACAAGCGTCTTGAGGAAATACTAATGAGGCCTCTTCATAGACACAGTGGGTTGCTCACACTGGAACACATGCCCCCCAATGCCAACCAGCCAAGCAGGAGGAAGTGCTTTGGTACACAGAGGAGCATGAACTGCACAGGCCCCGGCAAAGCTAATATAATAAAATTAAATTAAATTAGCAACTCCGGTTAACAACTCATTACATAACAGCGGCAGTTATGGAATTTATTCAGCCGATAAAAGAACAATGAGACCTCGACAAAGAAATATTAAAAGCTGTTAAAAGCGGCTTAATCACGTATTAAAGGGTGATTACGAGCATTCTTACGGTTTGAGGTCTAATCTGTGGGAGTCTGATACTCACGTCCTCACAGCTAAGATGCTTTCAGAGATTAAATATCCGGGTTGTGCCCACGCAAGAATGTTTGTGGGAAGATGTCCGAGAAGCTCACAGCGAGCCAGTGGGTGTGTTGATGAAGTTTTTAACACACAGGGTGAAACTGGAGGAATATAAATAATCTCCGAGTGGTAAAAGAGTTGTCACACACGAAGGGGACGCCAATGAAGAAGTCAACTGGGAGAGACAACGAGATTCAAGAGCTTGTGAGGATAAGAACGATGCCAGTGTTGATGAGCTGTTACCATTATTCCCAGCAGACTCTAAATGCCTCTTCCATTTATCTACTCAGACGTTACTCCTCACTCACATGTTGCAGATATTTGGCTCACACATCTCCTGAATATCCCAAAATGTGTAAACGCAATTTTTAGTCACCATTAGGACACGTGTGTTGGTCTCATAATCACCTTCCCTTTAGATTTGACTCCTCCCCCTCCCGAAAGGAATATCAGGCTATTAAGCTGCTGCACACTCTCCTGTATCTGTGTTTTTCTTCTGCTGAAAAACTGCTTTGCCTGTAAAATGCTAATGACGCCTCACAAAGTGAAGCACAACATTAGTGACTGACTGGGAAAAACAAATCACTCAGCGGCCCGATGCTAAAATGCTCCACAGAGCAGCGAGTAACGGCTAAATGTGGATTTGACAACCAGTGCAAATGGTTCCTCTTATAATCCTTTCACCCATTGTGGGTATGAAGATGTTGTTTAGTGCAGCTACATATGAAAATGTTAGGCGAGAGAGTTTAGATGGGTAGACGGCTGAGGTGAAATGAATTGTGGGAAAGATTTTGCATCCTTTCTAGTGTGTGTGTGTGTGGGTATGGGTGTTTGTGTGTGCTTTACTTTGAGCAGGGCTGTTTCCTGTCTTGCTTGTGTCACTTTCTCTCTAATAACCCGTCATATTGGGCAGTGTAACCTGCCCAGCTGGCACTGTCAGAACATGTGTCTGGATGAGTGGGGATGACATGAGATTGTGTGTGTGTGTGTGTGTGTGTGTGTGTTAATGTGCGTGTTAGGGTGTGTGTGCGCATGTGTGTGGTTATCTCAAGTCTTTTGTTTCTCGTGAAATACTTAAATAGATTTTTAGGGCCATTTCCAAATGTTCATCAATACCCACTTCTGTATTTAGTGGTGAATCATGGGTAATCATTTAAAACGTAGATATTATGTGAGGAACATGAGTTACTGTGAAAACATGGGCTCAGCAGTATTGATTTTTTTTTATTAGATGCTAATAGAATTTCTGAATGCTGAGAAGATCAGTGATCAGGCGCCTGTTGGAAGGTTCATGTGTATCTGGGTCGGATCCCTCATTTGGCTGCTAGCTTGACTTGTTGTTTCACTTATTAAAGCCAAAATACACTCAATTACAATCTGTTTTTATGAATTCATGTCATTCACCATTTGATTCCCAGTCCAAGGTTTGAAAAAATAAATCTGGGAATCCAACCAACTCCTGCAAAACACAGAAACATGTTTTAAAACATTGCAGTCTATCAATATGGATTTGTTTTAATACAAATAGAAGAACAGTCGAGCACAGAACTCCGTCAAGGCCCAGCAGTCTCCTTCAATCCAATCAAGCTGCACCAAATCAACACACACTCATGGACGTCAGCTCCCTAAATGTGCCTGATTCCTCTGCATCAATATCAATGAATTATTCCCCAGGAAATGATTGATGATGCAATTGTAAAGAAAGAAATCCTGAACCTTTCTGTTCAGTCGTTTTTATGCAAACAAACGATGATGAAAACACAAACTATACCGGGTGTAGGTCTGTGCCTGTGAAATAATTGTCACCGATTTGATTGTTGTGCGTCAGAAAACCTGAAATAGCAAGTCGCTGAGTGCATGTGTGGGTGGTTGTGAGTTGATGGAAATCAGTAACAGCCGAGATGTTAGAAGTTTTTCTTCATCATTTGACTTTTTATTTATTGTTCTATTCGAATACAGGAAAAGTTAATGGTTTAAGAGTCAGGAAGGAGGATGAGGAGGAGAGAGAAGAGACGTTTGTGTACATGTGTCATTTGTTGTTGTCTCTTCAACTGTCCTGCAGCCGGCCGCCCATTTCTGTCCGTCTGCTCTCACACTGTTGTGTAAGGGTTCACTTTGTCCTCCTGCACCCGGATGTCTCGCTAAGAAGTCCATGTGCCCACAACCGACCTGAATACTGCAGCAAGCACTCTGTTCTCTCTGTGTGTGTCTGTGTGTGTGTGTCAAGTGCCTAGAAAACGCTCTGTGACAAAACCGCTATCTCACACTCGGCCGGGAAGAAACTGGAGCGTCACATGAAAGTTGGCATTGTGCTCGTAGGAGGTAAACTTGTCTCTTGTGTGGCGGAGAGAGAAAGAGTCCGAGGATAAAGACTGAGAGGGAGAGAGAGGGAGAGAGGGAGAGAGAGAGAGGGAGAGAGAATAAAGACTGACTGGGAGAGAGAGAGAGGATAAAGACTGACTGGGAGAGAGAGAGAGGATAAAGACTGACTGGGAGAGAGAGAGAGAGAGAGGGAGAGGATAAAGACTGACTGGGAGAGAGAGAGGGAGAGAGTCAGAGAATAAAGACTGACTGGGAGAGAGAGAGAGAACTGACTGGGAGAGAGGGAACATTACATGTCACAAACCCTCCAAGCTCAACAATAAAACTTTCCAGAGGGTCTCGTATAATGCGACCTTACATCTCCATCCCTGGGCGAACCTCTATATCTTCATCTACCCTCTATATCCTCCTCTACCCTCAATGATGCAATGTGGCCATTGCCTCATTTCTACACGAGTCAGCTCCAGACGGAGGAGAGTTGCTGTTGCTTCTGTTTTGCTCGTGTCACTTCAAACTCGGAGGGGTTGTGCATCTGTCTTCACATTTTGAGTTCAGAACATGCAGCCTCCAGTGTGTCTGCTGCAGCGGCTGCTCTGGATGTGTGTGTGGGCCGAGGTGCTGGACATTGTGTCAGACAGCGTGTCCTTGAGGTGCCAGACGGTCTGTTCCTAAATGGTTCCTCTACATTTTGTTCCAATACAAACTAAACTGAGCTCAACTCTTAAACACTGAAGAGTTTCGAGCTGTATTCTCAAATCCAAAGAAAGTCTTTTACAACATTTTGTACAGATCATTAAAATCCTCATTAATTCTGCAGCAGTTAAATTATATCAAATGAAAAGACCAAATGTACTTAATCATAACGTCAATCCAGTGATTTTCAGCTAAATATAAATTCAATGTCAAGACAAGTTTTATCATTAAATAATGATGCTTACCCACGAACACTTAATTAACACTGTAGCATTTCCTTATAAGAATTATAACTGTCAAACTGGAAAACAGATTTCAAGCAGCAGTATAGAGTATTGAGGATAAACATTATTAAATCGGATATTTACTCATAATTATCTAACTTTAAAGTTCAAAGTCATACAGACGGAACTTTTGAGTCATTAAAAAAAAACACAAAACAATTAAACTTAATAAAAATCGTCAGAAAACCTGAAAACAGTCATTTTATTTTACACTATCTACATATTTTTGGGGTATTTATCGTCAGTAAACATGAATATGTCTCTGAAATATATATTTGAAACCATAGAACACTGCTTTGTACATGCAGACTTTAATATTGGCTGTGTCTTGTAACACTTTTGACAATTCCCAATTCCACAAACCTGTCTGAATGGTCTTTAAATCGTCCACCTGGCAGTTTGGGTGGAGTGATTCTTCCATAAGCCTGTAAGTCATGGAAGGAGAAACCAAATAAAAGAGCGAGTGGTTCAAAGGTCAAGTGACATTACTCACAGATCCCTCTCTGTTGAGGTAGATGCACCTCACAGGCCTCTCACGGGCTCTTAATGGTCTCTCCTGCAGCTCAGATCTTCTGTTTAACATTTCATCACACAACACTGCAACTGATTCCCTCATTACCATGGCAACAGCTCGCTGCACATTGTGTAAAACCCCCCCCGACCGATACACAACTGATCATTGTTGTTCTGCCACATGCACGAGACCGGGGGAACTGCCCCTGAAATGTAATCAAAGTATTTATTTCTTTTTTTTTAAAACGAAAACCACGTCGTGCATTCTTATTTCATCTGTGGACACGCTGCGAGGGAGCGGGGGGGAGGTGTGTGTGTGTGTGGGGGGGGGGGTTTCATTAATCAAACTGTGAATTTTTCAACAAGGTACCAACGAGGAAACTGGAAACATATTTTAAGAAAAACCAGCAGATTATTAGGTAGTAGAGGGGAATGGTGGTGGTGGGTGTTTCTGCTGCTGGGGTCTTGGATGATTGCATGTATGTGCATGTGTTAGGTTCTGACTTTGTGTGTGTGTGTGTGTGTGTGTGTGTTTGCACATTTCTCGACTTGTATGGCGGCCGCTCCTCAGAGTCGGAGGGATCCCACTCACTCCATGTTCTTTCCTCGGGGCGTGGAGATAGTGAAAGGTATTAATGGAGAGAGTGGTGGGAGGAAAGACAGTGAGCGAGCTGGAGGAAGCTCGTCGGGATGGGAGGGGGCGATGGATGAACAGAGGTGATGGAGGGGGGGGGTGAGGTGAGAGAGAGAGCGAGATGGATGGGTGGAGGAGAGTGGGTGGAGGAGGTCAGCGAGAGGAGGAGCGGCTCGGATCCAAATCCAAAGGTGTTTTTGGCAAACACCCCCCCCCCGAAAAAAAATCATAGTTTCATCTCTTCCAATAAAATCCCTCTCACTCTCCGTCTCTCTCCCTCCCTCTTGACCTCATTCGAGTAATTTCAAATAGATCTTTCTCTCCCTCGCTCCCTTGCACTCATCTTCTGTTCGTTTCTCCTCTTCTCAATCGATGCTCTCTGACAAACTGTTGAGGAGCCTTACACGAACTCCTGCGTGTAAAAGCAAATTAAAAAAAGGAGATAAAAAAGCCCTGCTGTGCTAGAAGCTGGAAAATCCTGTTCTCCTTCTCCACCGCTCATCTCCGGGTGTCTGTGGCCTCTGCGTAAGCCGGAGCTGTCGTGTCCCTGAGTTGACCCTTTGTGCTCGGACAGCCGGCTGGATGTGCCAAAGGCAGGAGTGCAACAAGGACACTGCACAGAGGCGAGCAGGGAGCAGGACCCTGCATGTGTGAAGGAGGAGGAGGAGGAGGTGGAGGGACGGGAGGTGTGTGAGCGACCGAGGAGGAGAGGGGGAATTGGAAAGCGTGTGGAGATTTTGGTCAAGCCAACACGGTGAAGTCACAGAGCTTCTAACTGAGATGATTCAACCACGCTCAGACCTCCACTTTGCATAACCAGGACAATAAGGATGTGTTTTTCTTTCCTCAGACATTTGTTCAGAGAAAGCAGGAGGCGAGGCTCTGAATACAAAGCAGAGGCTTGAGTGCAGCTCACAGATGATTTTAGTGGATAATTGCTGTGAGAGAAATGTTTGTGCCCGTCTGCTGCGGCTGGGAACCGACCCTGAGATCACCGACACATACAGGAGCTGAACAACCTACACTTAACTACTCTGTAAATGAATGTGTATATATATATATATATATATCTGTGAGTCTTCATTGTCAGAAAGGAGCAGTTATTGAAGGACTGAGTCAACACAGGAAACACGTTTTATTGGTAGCATAAAAAAAGAAAAAAGATTAATTTTATATAACTTTGTGTTATTGATTGTCCACATTGTGGTTAAATCTGAATTCACAAAGGGAGGTTGTGACAATTTGTGTATTCCTTATTTCCATTGGTACATACTAAATTAAAAAGCCTGATGTTATTTTCCTGTGTTGATTAAAAACACATCCTTGACCCTCACTGTTGCAATGGCCGGACACGTCCCTTCATTACAGTGGACATGGGCTCTTTTGTACCTCTGTTGTATTCATCCATGGGTGAATATGATATCAAACAAAAAAAGATATATATTTGAAACTGTAACCGTAAATTGAACCGTGAAGCAAAGGGCCGTTCACATGTTTATTCAAAGTTCAGTGAAGTTTCATTCGCCCAATGGGAAGTCGATAAGATGAAGGATATGGGAGCCACGTACCCACATCTATTAATTATATGACTAGTAATTTTTAGATTAAATAGATGTCTTCTAAAAACTAGTGTCCAGCTGTCTTTATAGGGAAATCACTTAAGTGCATATTCTTGACCTATGATTGAGATCTTCCCTCAGGAACCAGTGGACTAAGGGTCACAGGGAGGTGAGGTTTAAACTGGAAAGTATCGAGAGATGGCAGTAACTATAATACTATTTCCAGCCTCAGTCTTTAAAAAGACAACAAAGGATCTTACCTCAATGCAACAATTGGCCAAATCCTGATTATAGTTTGTTTAGCAATTTCATTCTAATGCTTTTCTAGGAAATCCTCTTCCTAAAGTAACACAACAGTACTCCACTTTTAAAGAACTCTCCACAATGTGTTCCTGCCAGAACTCTGGAGCAGTCGACCACCTCATCCAGCCACGTTGCAGACAGATCCATTTCTTTTGTATTGAGCAGAGAACATCACGGAGTAAATCTTCTGGAAGCGCACTGTGGATCGATACTGCATAAAGTTTTACTCGTATGGAGAGCAAGTACTTGAACTGTACAGTAATCACTGAAGCCTTTTCCTTACAGCTGAGCTCCCCATAGTGCAACTTAGTTAAAAATATAGATAGAGAGGTTTATATTGAACCTCACTGCTCACTCACTGGCTCACTCACACACACACACAAAGACACCTACACTCGGCTCGCCTCCCAGCGATAGAGGAGTGAGGAGGGTGTCAGCCAACAGGAAGGCAGAGATTGAGGGAGGCAAGAGAAGGCGAAACAAATGCAAAGGGAGAGCGGGTGCTGCAGAGCTGTAGGGGGAGGACAGATCGATACGCTCACACACACACAAGCCTCCCACGCAGCAGCTAAATAATGCTGCTGCTTTGTCTCGCCTTCTCCCTCCGTGACCCCGATCATCTCCAGCCAGCGTGTGGAAGACTTTATTCTGTGCTCGCAAAAAAGAAATAGAGTTTTAAACACTAGTTTTCTTTAAAAAAAAAAACAATGTTTGCTTCCCGATATAAAAATTGTTTATTAGCTTGTAAGTCTCTCCAAGATTTTTAAATTTGTAATATTTTCTTCGACTACAAAATCCTCCTCTCTCCCAAACGGCAATCTCAATCTGTTGGTTAGAATGTGATTCTCCGGTTCAACGGGTTCGATCAGCCAATCTGCTCCTCAGTGAACTTGACCCAGTTAAATCAATTTGAAGAAAAGTTATTTTAATAACTACGAGTTGGAGTTTATCATAATCATGGGCGGATGTCCCCAGGGGGGGGGGATCGTGCCCCTCAATATCATTGCAAACATATGCAATGATAGTACCTATATAATTTTAAGTGGTAATAGATTAGAGGGGAGACGTGGGCGAGAGAGGAAAGGGGGGGGGGGGGGGGGGGGGGGGAGAAGAGAGGGAATAATGCTACTGATGCTAATGGGTGTAGTTGTGTTTTTAATGATGGTGATATAACTGGAGTTGTAATGATGATAATACTGCTGATGATAAATAACAGGCTTATTAGAAACAATAATTAGAGTTGTGTTGTGTCAGATCTGGATCCTGCAGCTCCGGAGTCAGACTTACCAGCAAAATGAGGACAGAGATTTAATTAGATTTAATAAAGTAAGATGTGCGTTGTGCAGTTTTAGTTTTGGTTCTGGCGTGAGGCTGTTGCTTGGTGCTTTCACCCTCCCTCCCCCCCCTCACTGTGTCAGGGCAGCAAACCTGTCGGAGAAGAATTTGCCGTTTATCTGCAACTGGATCTGAAACTAAATACATCAAATTGGATTTATAACACTGTCCACGTAATGGAGGCATCTTCACCAGCCAAGCAGTCCCAGCAGCAGAGTGCACGTGCAGCGGGAGCGAGTGTGAAGCAGGTCCGTTTAACTCGGCCGCCCCGTGGTGTCAGTGTTTGATTGTTACTGGTGCAGAGAGCCACCGCGGTGTGAATGTCTGCTTGTTATGCCCGAGTTATGACAAGCGCGGTGGCTGCGTGGTCAGTGGATCTCAACGTCAGCCGCTGCCTTCGGTGCCCTGGTCTGTCAGCCGGCTGCCGGACGAGTCGGATTCACCCACAGTCCATGTTTGACTCATGGTTAATAAGCAGAATCACAGCATATGAATCTGCCTGTTTTGCACTGGCTTTAAGTGAATAACTTTTCCAAACATACAATCAATTGTAGTCCTTGACAAAAACTTCTGTAAGTGAAGGACAGAGTTTATCCATGTGTATTAGGGATCAGCTCAAAGTACAAGTACTGGCACAATGACAGAAATTGTGGTAAATGGTCTGTATTTATAGTATATAGTAGTATTTACACTAGAGTTTTACCATTCACCAATTCCCACACAATCGTTAGCACTTTCTTTTCTGTGAACGGCTCAGTTATCTTTCCCAAAGACACTTCAGTAAGACTGGGATCGAGCCGCTGACCTTCTGGTTGGTGGACGACCGCTCTACCCCTCATCCACATCCTGCCTCTGATGCACCAGCGAGTTATATATGGGACTTTGATTTAACAAGCTGGTGATTCCCAGTGGAATCATCACATTCTTTAACTGCAGGTCCCAGTTTATAATGGGATCTGTGAAACCTATGTAACGGGTGTTTCATGTGACCTATGTGAAGGAAGATATGTCCAATAAAAATCAAGTTTCCTTAATTGGTCTTAATTAGGATCTAAGGCTCATTGAACTTTGGTTCCATGTGTTTCTTATGAGACCAAATCAGCTTGAAGAATGTGTGATGGTGACGTTGAGTCTGCGTTGGTGCAGAATTAACCACATGCACCAACTTTTATAAACCAACAAAGAGGGAAAACCTTTGATGCCCAATGTTCCCAGTGCACTGATGGCCTCTAATCTAAATGTGTCCTTCCCTTGTTTACCCTCCACATCCTATTCTGGGTACAGTCTGACTGTTCAGTGAGTCTCCAGCCACCTGTTTGCCTGTCTCAAGCCGACACTCACCACAGCTCTCCGCCTGTATTAGGCGATGGTTGTTGACAGCACTAAGTGAGGCAGTAAGCAGCTCGGTGAAGTGTGTGTGTCTGTGAACGTCTGTCGCTTCTGCTTGTGCGACGTGATTCTGCTCAGTCGCTCTCTTTGAATCTTTTTCTTGTGCTCTGCAAATACCTCTCTGTGTCAGATGCACCCTGGCCGCCTGAGACCCGTGGAGACGAGGATACACACACACACACACACACATACACACAAACGCACACGTGAGCGGGCGGACACAAAAAGCATCCTCACAGAAACACACACCTAACCCTTTTGGAGTGACATTACTCCATGACTCACTGTCTGGTTCAGTCTGTCTCCACATGCTACAGCATCTGGACCATAATTCCCAGCTAAGACCTTGGCGGAATATCCTCCTAGATGTGTGTGTGTGTGTGTGTGTGTGTGTGTGTGTGTGTGTGTGTGTGTGTGTGTGTGTGTGTGTGTGTGTGTGTGTGTGTGTGTGTGTGTGTGTGTGTGTGTGTGTGTGTGTGTGTGTGTGTGTGTGTGTGTGTGTGTGTGTGTGTTTGTGTGTGTGTGTGTGTGTGTGTGTGTGTGTGTGTGTGTGTGCGTGCTTCATCATGCCAGGAGGAACATTGCACTCTGAGTGAAGTGAAAATCCTTCCACGCGGCGACGACAACCTGTCATTCATAGATCCACATTCTGGTTGAGCGCTCGGTAAACCCTGGAGATGGATGGAGGGTTTGGAATGGAGCTGGCTGGGACGGATTTGGTCAAATGGTACAAAGACTGTTGTGAAGTTTGTAACGCTGAACACCGGAGTGAGAGGAGGTTCTACTTCTTTTTTTTTTTTTACATATACTGTCCTCCCTCCACACTTTCTCATCCCTCCCTTTTATCCCTTATTTTCTCTCCCTTAATTGCTTGACTTCCATCCCATGGCTCCTCGTGACGCCGTCTTGCATGTCTTAATTAAACGGCTGCTTAGAGAAGGGGTTGGGGGGGGGGTGTTAAGGCACAGAGTGAATGGGGGGGGGGGGTTCATGGGGGAGGATTGGGGCTTGAGAAGGGATGGGCGGTGGAGATTAATGAAAGAAGAGTCCGTTAATCACACAACAAGGTCAAGGCCGCTTTTCCTTCACAGCTTAATTGCGGCCCCCTGATTGTGTTGCAAGGCCTCATTTTTAATTCAAACAGCAGGTTGACTACACCACGTTAATTGTGGCTCTGTGTGTGTGTGTGCGTGGGTTTGTGTATATATGTTTGTTATATTCATGTTGGTGTGTGTGGGTTTGCTTAATAAATGTGTATTTTATTAGTCAATGCTTCAGCTCGCCCTTGACATCGTGACTTGTTGATGAGTTCCTCTGTTTGAAGCCGAGCACATATATATTTATAAAGGAAGCTGAATTCATCCCTTCCTTACGTGTTTTATGCAAATTGCATACAAACATAGAAATTCGAGAACTTTCGGTAAAAATCGAGTAAAAAAAGTTTTGAAATTGCTTTCCCATTTCAACTGTTTCCAAATCAGCAGACCCCCCCCCTCCCCCCCCTCCCCAGTGACACCAGTGCATGATCAACAGCTCATTTGCATTCGTATCTCCACGTTCCGCTCCTCACTCCTTTATTATGGGATGCAATTACTGAGCTGTGACTGTCGCAGGGAGAGCGCTCTGACTGAAAACTGCTGTGATCACTGTTTTTTTTTTTTTTGCAGTAGGCAACACGGAGGGGAAAACAATTTAATTGTTGCTGCTTTTGAGAAAAATGTGAAAGTATCGGTGCAGCACATGTGTAATGTGTGTTTTCCATATGCGTGTCGTGATCCCTGACATGGAGCTAAGCCGTTAAACTCAGCGGGGGGGGGGGGGGGGGGGAGGGGCCCACCTCATCCATCTCTTTGATAGACCAACTGTCCCTCATCACATGGGGTCTCACGCACACACACACACACACACACACACACACACACACACACACACACACACACACACACACACACACACACACACCTCCAGAAACATTTTAACTGTCGGGTGCTCTGACCGTGACTCTCGCTCAGCAGTGAAAACACTTCATCAGCCTTATGGTCCAAGCGACCCCCCCCCCCCCCCCCCCCCCCCCCCCCCCCCACCACCGGTATCTCCATCCATCTCTGCACCCGCCCGGGTCTCTAATAACTTTGGATCAGGGACACTGGATCTCAAATGTCGCAGGGAATGAGCGATGAGCAGGGATTTGTCTTTTGGCCGGTCAGCTGAACGCCTCAGTGGAAACGTTACAGAAACCTGAGGCGGGGGTTTTACCTTTGGGATCAGAATGTAGAACAAAGCACAGCACTTCTCAGGTGCTGCTTCCAGGGGGTTCTTCAAGTGTGACACATCTTCATACTTCAGATTAACTGATAGATATAAAAAATTGTATTTCTCCAAGACATTTTCTTATAAAATGTGGCTATCATAGGAAGGGCAGTTATACAATGAACATTTTATTCTAGCTGTGAAAAAAACAAGGTCGGGGTTTTACGTTCATGAAAAGGAGAAATGATTCATCACCGTTTTTGAATGCGATGGAGAAACAGAGATTTGACCTTGTGGCCTTCGCTCAGACGCACAGGTCAAATGTCAAATGAGCCTCAGGCCTGTGAGCTTTGATTGTGTGTGCTTTGTGTGTCCACATATGATGAATCCACATGAAAAACCTCACACTATCAAACACACTTCTACCAGAATGAGCTAAGGAAACACTTGTATGATGTAAAGCAATGCAAACACAACAGCTCAGCCTCTGACTCACTTCTCCATTTGGTGGTGTATTCTGCTGAAATTATTATTTCTAATGTGTCGGTTTCATCAAAAATAATTTGAATGTCATTCAAATCTGCAAAAAGCATCAGCTGCATAAAAAATATCATGTTGCTTTATCAATATCTCCCCTGGAAACTGAAATGTTTTTCAAAGGTTGTACCCATTAGTGGCCTTTAGTGCTGGAATGCATTATAATGAATCAGTCGGCTGCTCACAGGTAGAGCATCCACCTAATCCTCGTGCCGCTCTGCACAAGCATGTCCCTCATTCACACACATTAGGAGCTAACAGCTGTAAAAGATGCACAGGCTCTCACATAGGCACTCGTTTGCATAATTGCACTTCATAGGCTCCTTTTCCTTTTCCTAGTCCCCTTTAAGTGACTCTAATACATGTGTCTGCCAGGGGTGAGGAGACATCTGATTACCCTTCACCTCCTTGAAGCAATTCTACAACTCCACAGTTCTCCTCCTCGGCCGTACTTAGAGATATGGAGCGGTGCTCATTGATCTGCATTCTTGGGGAATATCTCCGGCCGATTTTTTTTTTAAAGATCTGGGTCTCAGTGTTTCTGAAAAAGACGGATTCGGATGAGGCGAATGAAAACGGTACAGTGTGTCATTAGCAGGCGAGACTCATTCACGCTCGCATCCCAGATTTGAATGGCTGATTCAAAAGAGTCTAATGAAATCGGCATGTCGCAACAGACTGCCGGCTCGAGATTATACTTGTTAATTTCCATAACCAGGCCACATTCAACACACACACACACACACACACTCACAGGAATGAGGGGGCTGCAAGAAAACAAAAAGTCTCTTGTCTCCATATCCTCCCTAATGCCTCCATCAGCGAATGTGATTATAGCTTTCAGTTGAATATATTATTACATTTTGGGGAAATCTAGCCGCGTGTGTCACAGAGAACTGAACCGACTCCCACAAACAACCTGAGGTTCATTTTGTGTTTCTCTTTTTTTTTGTTCAGTCTCCGACAAAACAACTAATATTGACAAACATTTCCTCTCAAAACTTTTACCGTCACCCATAGCGTGCAGACACGGTGTAGACATGTTCAGTCAAGTACTCACAGGGGAAGATGTGCACACATGCATCAACACACATGCAGCCCAATGGCACATGTTCCCTGACTGGCAGCTGATATGGTTTCAGTGTTAGCGACTGGGCGACTCCCTTAACATTCTCACTTACACCCCAACGCTAACATTAGCTGAACCGGTGCTTTGCTGCAAGCTGTTTCCAATGCAGAGCGGGTAGGCATGTTAAGATGTGTGTGTGTGTGTGTGTGTGGTGGTGGTGGGGGGGGACTGTCCATCTGGATGTGAAGGTGGTGATGATGATAATGATGATGATGATGATGATGGCTATCAGTGGGACAGGAAGGCTCAGAGCCTGCAGGCCACCTTGTAAGGCTTGAGTGATCAGCGCCCCCTTTTTTCAGGATGTTCCAGTCTCACTTGTCTGTAGCTCCACTGCTTCTAAGTCTGGACCTTGTTTTTTGCCACATTAGCATTGGAGACATCTCCCCCCAACCCCCTTGTGTGCCTTGTGGCTTCTTTGTGTTACCATACACACACATGCTTGCATGCAGGTGTTTCTGGGATCGGCTCAGACATGAATAAATGGCCGTGTGGTTCGGGGGTAAATGGAAGCCATCAATCACGCGCACTGGGAAACAAAAACACGTTTGCCTATTTCAGCACGGTGACCAGTGGACATGGCTGCTGATCCCAGCAACTGCAGCGTCAGGGTCCAATGATTAAGGTGAGGTGAGATGATCTGCAAAGTTCTACGGCTGTGAAGCGCAGTGGGTGTCTGCAGGGCCGATGATGTCATCGTAAAGGCTCCAGTTACTCTATGAAAATAGATGTGTGTCTTTCAAACTGTCAGTGCACACGTACTTCCATGAATCCTTGAGGGTTCTGCCATTTTTTAAGATTTTATTGTTGTGTACGATACATTTTTGTCTTGGAACATTAGCTTCAACCCCAACGATTTCCATTGGTTCTGCTTTGTTTCATCCACATCTGTAAACTCTTAGGAAATGTGCACAACACGGACAGAATGCTAATGTATCGGTAGAATGACTTTCATGAATTAGTCTAAATGCAGGGAGGCACACAATCAGATTTATAAATATATAAAAATACATTTGCCTTTTATTCAATTGTTGTCAGTAGAAAGAGACGGAAAATACGGAATTAAAAAAAGCCTCATTCAAGCTCCATCCCCACAATGTGTCCGCTCATTGTGCTTCAGTCAGGATGAGAGCAACAGCTAAACACCTGACACGTAAATGAACAGCGTGCGTCCGTGAGATGAGACAGCGAGAGGAGGAGGAGGTGGAGGAGGAGGTGGAGAGTGACATCCTGAAATTGTTCCCTCTCAGTCTTTTGTTCCTCGGCCTCTGATAAATCCTGTGAAAATGATAGCTAGAGCCAAAGCAGGGGCAGCGGATAATGGATAAAACAAAATAGGGAGGGAGGGCAGCAGGGAGCAAACAGGAGGAGGAGGAGGAGGAGGAGGAGGAGAGGCAGGGTTTGCCACGGAGCAGAGCTGATAGCAGTCGAGAGCTGTTTGAGAAGATGAGATGAGAGAAAGGTAAACGTGAGAGTGACATGGATATTAGTGGGCGCGGCGAGAACAGAGGACGAGGAAGAAGTCGTCTCTGTCAACAGCCAGTGATTGACTTATGTGTGTGTGTCTGTGTGTGTGCGTGTCAGAGCCTCAGCGAAGTGAGTCAGTGTGTGTTCATAAATCACAGATATGCCCCCTCAGTCCATGTGTCTGATCTCATCATGTGTACGCACGAGAGGAAGTGAATCTGTTTAGTTTGAATCCATGTACACGTGAGACACGTCGTCCCACTTTAATGTCACATTCAACATGGGATCACATGACCAGCGATAACACACAGGACTTCAGGGAGGACATGGATTCACACCACGTGCTGCACTCTGCATATTACACCACAGATGAAGACACTTTATTCATAAATACACTGAAATATATGAATTTGGTGATTCCCCCCCACACTTCCTGTAGCCAGCAGTGTTTCAGGGGACATGGTGGGAGACCGGCCCTCCACACTGTGCATACACATACATGTTAGTGAAACAGTAAAGTTTAACCACACACCTTTCAAATCAGGTTAATTGATATGTTCCGGTTTTAACAAACACAGATTATGCAGCTTTTGGCAGGAAGCTAGTAAACCATGTTCCAGAAATGTTGGTTCCCATTGAAATAATCTTTACTGACATGTGATTACTCTGAATCCTCAAAGATGACAGTACATGTTCTGCACATTTTCCCGACTCGTGGCTTAATGTAAATACAAACTGTACATCAGCATGTCAGTGTGCTGATGTTAGCATTTAGCCTAAGCACCATGTAATTACCAGCCAGCGTCACAGAGCTTCTATGGCTGCAGTCTCTTACTGTTGATTCTCATTACCTGTACATTGTCAGAAATAATCCAACTCCATTAGAGAGTCGACTTCAGCCGATAGAAAGAAATTTGTCTCTGCTTTGAACTCTATTTAAAGATCTAATTCTGCAGACGTGATAAACAACCGAATCACCACGTGTCTGTTTTGTGATGTAACCGCTCTGGTGAGACGTCCAGTGACTGAATCTGCTGCTGTTTACATTGAAATAAATAGAATGTGCTCGTGTGTGTTTTGTCGCTGTGAGTTACACGTCTGCGGCGCAAAAGCACAGCTGACATTAATACCCCCCCCTGCTGGCATTGTCTGCTAGTTATCCTCCTGTGTTCCCTGTGTGATGTCAGTCTGTGGTAGCCAGGGCAGAACAGCCAGTGAAATGATAAAGAAAAGCGTTGACCCGAATGGCACGGCTCAGAGCTTTCTCCCTGATTACACCGAGGCAGCCGCCAGTCAGTGGTCGGACCTGAATGAGGTCTTTACTTTGAGTTAATAACAGGGATTTACACTGTCATTCAGGCCTTGGTCATATCTCCAAAGCAGCTAGCCTGCGCCGACAGGTTATGACACTGCATGTAGAGCGAGAGGAGATTGTTTGTCTGCGAGGAGCCGAGCACGGAGAGTGTCACCGAATTGCCTTTTTTCATCAGTCACTTAACGTCAACCTATAACACCATAAGAACCAAAAGCCTCCATCATGGATGATTCGATACTGGTATTCAAAGTAATTTTTCAGTTTCTTAGAGTTTGACTCATATGTTTTTGCCGTTTGCATCTCGGGAGAAAATGGAGTGATTACAGCGAATTTGAATTGTGCTCCTCTTTAGTCATCACGGAGGCCGACAGCTCTCTTAAGGTTTGCTGTTCTCCAGGCATCCGCACACATGGGGGTTTGTTTTCCTACAAAAGACGAGAGGCTGTTGTGCTGTTGAGCTGAGAACTGGGATCCAACTCGATGGAGCACTTTGAAATCCTGCAGAGGGAAGTTAGCGACTCTT
Organism: Pleuronectes platessa; assembly: GCF_947347685.1. Taxonomy (NCBI): domain Eukaryota; kingdom Metazoa; phylum Chordata; class Actinopteri; order Pleuronectiformes; family Pleuronectidae; genus Pleuronectes; species Pleuronectes platessa. The sequence continues at coordinate 19,047,773 of NC_070643.1, read as the reverse complement.
CAAACATTAAAAGTACTTTTGGAAGCAGGTTGAATGCATCATTTTGCTTTAACAACCATTTGCTGAGGAATATTCAAAATCCTTGATATCAGACATTAAAAACCAACAAATCCAGATTTATAAAACTCACATTCTGCCGTAGTAGAGAGAATTCATTCACTCTTACTGGATCCAAACTGGACAAGCTTAATGAAAACTGAGGGCTGCCACAGGTTCTCTATCATGTTTGGAAGGGGAGGGTGGGGTGAGGGCTGTTCAGCTGCAACATGCAACCTCCCACCACTAGATGTCACTACTTTCTACACACTGAACCTTTAAAAGAAAGTCCGGGACAATCTTTGTCAACTCATCCCGACGTCCTCCCACAATTTGTCGCTCTATAACATCCTTACCCTATTTCCTCCTTTGCTCCTGTCATATTGACTTTGGCCACCAGGGGGCTTTCAGTGAAAACATGTTCTTCAGGGGTATTTGCAGAAAATATCTCACAAGTGCGAGTTGTGAAAAGGGAAATACGGGTTTTAATAAACTGCTTGTGCAACAAAACCTGCAGGGTATTTTTTCATTATGTATTCAGAGGGAATATATGTGACCAGTACAGTACAGTAGCATTCAGGTTTCCAGTTGCCCCGAGCCCATTTCCCTAAGCTCCAGCTATTCTCAAGTACTTTTAACTCTGATTCAGTTTGGTTCAAATCCACGTCTCTTCAGCCAGAGTCTTATTATTCACCGCTGGCTTTTAAGTCTTCTGAGAACCGTTTCCATTCAGTTAAGCCCAATTCCAAGTGGTCTTATTCTGTCAAAGTTATCTGGGATCCACAACCTCCTCATCATTTCACCATTTTATAATCTGACCCAACCTGAAACACTTAAATGTACCCATCAGTCATTTCTGTCCAACACGCCTATCCGTGTGACCTGGAGGACCCAGGTGTGTGTGTCTGTGTGTGTATGTGTGTGTGTTCGAAGTTGTTTGACGGTAATGGAAATTATTTTTGCGGATGCTAAAACTGCCCACCGTCTGAAATAATGCAGAATTAAAACTCTATTAATAATTGATTTCCACCTGCTGGAGTCACGTCCTATTCTTCTTCGTGCTGTCTCTTCTTTCCGTGCATTACCTTTTAAAACCTTCTGCAAAAACGCAACACAAACTAAAAAGGCCACTAAAAAACAAACAATTTAAATATTTTAGACACAACACCGTCATTTGGCTTCTGTGTGTTTCGGTTGGTTTGTGTTTTTGCTCGTCAGTGGAGGTTAAGCTGTGTGTGTGTCTGTACAAGTGTCCAAAGCAAAACCTCCTTTAGCGTGATTAATATTAATCAATGTGTACTGTCACGGAGGCAAAGGGACAATTCATTGCTCGCATTTATTGTATTAAGAAACCTCATGATTTATTAATGGGCGTGTGTTTAAGGTTAGGGGAAAAGAAAGGGAAGGGGAAATAAAAGAGTGAAGGGCAAAGCGTAAATTGATTCCCTCGACAAAGGCAGAGAAGTCTATTAAAGTAATTTGTGAACTCATTGAAATGTAGATTCTTCTGGCCTTTTTTTATTTTTTTTATTTCACTCATTAGATGGTGAAACTTCTGGCACATCTCAGTGTGGAATATCTTACTGTCACTCATCTGATTTAGATTGATATAGAGTTTTCTAATTTTATCCGACCACCCTCGGGCTTTCCACTCGTACACACACCAGACAAAGCTTGTGTGGCGTATATTCCCACTATAGATGACCTCAGTCTCACTGGCTGTCACCGTCTCTTTCAGTGTGTCTCCTTCGTATGCGTCACACGTCCACCCCTGTCTGTCTCTCTGTCAAGCTGAAGGTAGTCCCGGTCCCCCGTGCTGTCTTTGTACAGTAGTTAGCCGACTGTCTTTCTGTCTCTCTACACACCATCTGTCCGTCTCCAATGGACTTGGCATGTCGCTGCATATCTATATTGCTGCACCTTGAAGGAATATGTCTTTATATGTGTGTGTTTGTGTACATGTGGTGCCCTGTTCCATTTAATGGAGGCTCCCCGTCGGCACATAGGACAAATTGATCAGTTGCTTTGCCAGCTGGTCCTGGCAGATCTCTCCTTCTGTCTCCCCATGTCTCCCAAACACCCCCCCCCCCCCTGTCTTTCTATCCCCCTGATGCTCTTGTTTCCATTTTAATTAATATTTCAATTCATATACCTTCACAATTAAAGGGCAAAGAAGGGATGGAAAGCACGTCTCTTAATGGCCGAGCTGGTGTTCTTTACAAGCGTCTTCTTCTTCTTCGTTTGAGTCACAGTTGGAAGCTTTTTTAGAGATTCCACATTCTCCCATTGGCAGATGGCGTCGAGCCCGTTTTGATTGACGTGACCTTGCCTGGCATTGGCTGATGGCCGCCCCCTTCGAACCGTCCCTCGCCGTGGAGGATGACGGGCGGCGTGCACAGCCAGCTCCTTGTGTTATCTGAGCCGCACATATTGTCTTGATACACCCCTATCATTAGACACACATTTCCAAGGTGGGCTGCCCGAAATGCGTGTCCACACTGAAATGAAGAGATAAGTCCGAAATTCAACCAGACACCAGTGTGGCCAGCTCGCTTCTAAGCATGATGGGTAGAAAATGCTAAACCAATTCCTCCTCTCGCGGATCTATGCATAATTTTGCCTTGATTTTGGCGCCATTGGTGCTTGATGTTGATGGCGTGGTGAGGGAGGGATAGATGCAGCGTGGTCATGAACAAAGAGCCTCTACAGGGTGTGTGTGTCTGTGTGTGTGTGTGTGTGTGTGTCTTTCTCATGCTTGACTGTGCTGTGAGCTCGAGGCTTTTCTCCGTGTAATGACAGACATTAGAAAGTCGATTACATGATTCTTACAGCTTCAGATGTGCGACTCGCAGGCGTACATGAGCGCGAGGACACAAAACACAAAACACACACAGTCGTGCACTCGCTTTGGTCGGAGGCAGGAGAGGCTGACGGCGCCTGCTAATCAATGTGTGATGGCAGGCCTTTTGTGCATGTGTGTGTGTGTGTGTGTGTGGATGTTTTGCATGCATGTCCGAGTTGAATAGGTGAGACAAGACAGGCCCCCTCCGTTACACTGCTTGTGTGTCCATGAATGTTCATGAGCATTTCAGGGCTGCAGGATTGTGTTTGCCTCTGCGCCTGCTGTGTCTTGTTGTCCTCACACGTGTCCACGTCGCCTCCTCTCTTTATTACCGACCCTGGTCAAAGTGTGACGCTGCAGCAGAGGTGGGAGACAGATGTGAAGAGTTTTCTCCAGCAAGCTCAATTTGCTGTTCAGTGTGTTTCGTGTCAGTCGCTCCCCCGTCCTCCTCTTGTCTGTCTCCTGTTGGAGACGCAGCCGAGCCTTCATGGTCGGTCGGCTGATAACGTGAATGACATTTGAAAGATGTGAACCAGACAGTTGAGGACATGTTAAACTTGTCTGTGATCTTTAAACAAATGTCTCATTGTCTGTGATCTCATTCTGTTGAATAGAGTTCAGGCAGATTCGCTAAATGGTCCTGATGTAGAAAAACAAGTGTTTCGAGTCATTTAAATCTTCTCTTGATCTTGACTCTGACGTTTCTACAACTCTCGTGTATTAAGACGTTTCCTTTATACACCTGGATCTGTTGACAACTGTTTACGTCCTCGTCCAATCACAAGTCAGTCTGAGGTGTAAATCATGATCTTGGACTTCACTGTGATAAGAACTATACCAAACGTGGCAGAAACCATCATTTAGAACTTGTATTTTGACTTTTATTTTGAGCCCATATCCCATCCACTAACAGGGAGGTAGCGGTTTACAATCTATACTGCAGCCATCCACTAGGGGGCAATCAAGGCGCTTTAGCTTGACTTATACTGAGCTTTCTTGTCGTCCATCTTTATGTGCAGTTTATGGTTTTGATACAAAATCAACCCAAAGACGACGCCCTGCCGATTAAAACAATTAGGAAGCTGCTCATCGAGTCAGTTAAACCTGGAGAGTCGACACGCGGAGAGGAAACTCTGTAGCGCTGTTGGTTTTTCAGAAGATCAGCAGGATGAACATCGATCGAGGATAAATAAGATAAAACGGGCAGATGAGAGAGGAACGTGAGGCAGAAATGAATCGAGAAGCCATGAGCAATGGGAGAAAGGGAAAGTAAATAAGACAGATTTATTACGAGGATAGAAATAGAGTTAGAGATGAGAGGGAGGAGGAGGGGGGGGGGGGGGCATGCCCGAGCTGTTAATGTAGACCTGCTGTTAAGAATACGGTCTCAGAAAAAGGGGGCGACCGGAGCATCGAGCGAGATCTAGGCTTCAGCCGGCTGCTTGATTTCACACTTATTATCTCCTGCTACAAAGACCCGACGAGTGGAGAAATGAGAACCGCAAAGAGCGAGGCTGTAAAATAACCTGCTTTATTCTGTTTGTGTTTGTGAATTGTGTTTGCATGCACCCCCACCCGATGTCACAGATGTACTGATAAGCTTCTATTACACGGTTTATATTCCTGTGAGCCGCACACGTAAGGTCACGAGAGCTTATCACCCTCGTCCACATTGTCACCCTTTGTAGTGTGATGTGCCGCGGTTTGGATTCCACCGCTTAGAGACGTCTCACATGGAAAAGATGAATGCAAAATGGCAACACAACTGCAGAAGCAACTACACAAATGCAAACATCACAGCACAGCAGTAAAAGCCACAACACAAATACAAAAATGCAAAAACCCCAACTTTACCACAAAACCAATGACACAAATGCAAACGTCACAAAATACCTGCACAATCCACAACACAACTGCTAATGCCACAACTTAATTATAAAAGCACCAACACAATTGTAAAAGCCACGACACAAATGCAAATATCCACACACAACTGCTAAAGCCAGAATCTAATTATAATCAGACAACACAAATGCAAAAATAAAAACATGTCTTACTTAACTTAAAAATGTACAACAAGATTACAAACACCACAACACAACTGCAGAAGCACCACAAAAGAAACACAACCACAGCAGAAGTGAGCGACAATGGATGTTGACAATGAAACGAGCAGAGTTACTGTCGGGAGCCGTCACGAAAAATGTGATGCTTGTCTATTCTTGGTGTTACGGTACAGGTGAGCTCCTCTTGTAAGGTGTACCCGTACCGTAACACCTCAAATAGACAAGCATCAAATTTTATCTTCTTTACTTGTGTTGTTGCATTTTTTGTCGTTTTGTGGCTTTTACATTTTTTGTGTTTCCTTGAATAAGCTTGTGAGACGTCTCACCCACCGTAGGAAATCATTTAGAAAAAAAAAGAAGCAAATAAATGGCAAATGAGGGAAACTACCATCAATTGAAGTTGTGTAGTTTGCGTGGCTGCGTGTCACATCGGCTTGTTTTCATTTTCATTTCCGAGCCGGTTCAATCCTGCTCAAGCCTTTGAAGCCGAGGCCACTGTTCACACGTAATGTGACAATTGTTTGTCAGATGGATTTAGTCTCCTCTACTTTTCTCTTCTAATCCCATCTTTTATATCGTCTGTACGTCCCTGTGGATTCACTTGCTTTATTTCCTCTCTCGTGCACTGAAAGGGAGATTAGAGTTTTTTTTTCTTGTCCTCAGGCTTTTAAAAATGCAGATGTGCTTAGTGGCGTTTTACATGCAAAGAACCCGAGATGCTTATAAATGATATAAGATGGTTTTATGTTATCTTTTAAAAAGGAGCTGGAGCATTTTTATTAGGTCGTGTATAGAAAACAATGTGTGATTCATGTGCTGATCCCCATGTGAGTAAATCTCCATCTTTCACAGGGATTACTCTTGTCGTTGAGATAAAGCAGAAACGATTAAATCACATTCCTTCTGGCATTATCTGACGTTTGGCATTTTTTTGTGTGTCCTCTTTTACAGCATGTCCCCCCGGAGCCTACAAGATGTCCTCCAGGCAGCAGGAGTGTTTCCCCTGCCCGGCCAACAGTGTGGCGGAGGAGGAGGGATCCGTGGTGTGTGTGTGTGAGGAGGACCACTTCAGGACTCCCCTGGACACTCCCTCAGCACCGTGCACACGTAATAACATTATATTTGATTATATTCATATGTGCATGGTGACCTTTGCTATTCTGTCCTTCCTTCCTGTAACACACTTATATGAGGTACTATTCCATCTGGACATTTTTTTTGCACTAAGTGAGCAATTTCATGTTTGTAAGCCAATCATTATCTCACCCCCTCCATTCAACCGCTCATATCTCCGCGTCTTCTATATCCATAAAGATCACTCCCCCGCCCCCCCCCACCCCCCCCCCCCCCGTGGTTTACCCGTCCTTCACCCTGCATCCTGTCCTCCTCGTCCCCCCCCAATCCTCATCTCATCCACCCCTCTGTCTGACCTGCACCCACTTCCCCCAGTCTGTGTCTCACCGTCTATCCTTCGTCCTCCATCGACTCCTCATCGCACCATTTCTGTGTCTCATCCTCCCCCCCCCCCAACCTTCACCTCTCCTTCGCCCTCAAGTCGTCTGCTAAAGTGGTTGGATTTTGAAAGCTCATAAAAAAAAGAAGTCCAAACCCAAAAGCGTGCTGCCCAGACTGTTGACCAGGAATTAGTCTGCCCCAATACATAGGGAAACGTCTGGTGCTCTGTTAATAAAACTGTTTTCATGTGGTCAAAGTTTTTACAGTTACAGACTTAAATGTAAATATTTCTTAATTTTTTTTCCCCTTTTATAAGTATATTGTTTATATAAATTATCTTAAACGTACAGCAAAAACAGTTTGACTTCATTCTCCATAGACCAAATGTCCTCGTACACATTATTTTATGTATTAAGGTGGATTTTCCTCTAATTGTAACTGTAACCTCTCCAAACCTGTGATTTCACCCTCTGTGGTTTTATCCAGTCATTACGTATCCATCCACTTCAGCCATGTCCTCTGGCTCTTAACCTTTTATCACCCGTCCATCCCTCATTCCTCCCCACCCGATGACCACATTATGCAGTCATCACGGCCAGTTTCTCCATCTTTTTAACCTTGTGCATTCTCTCCGTGTTCATCCACCTTTTCTCCTGACATCACTCATCCCCTGTTCTGCTCTACATCCATTATCCACCTTCCTCGACTGGACCATCCTGTCTTCTTTTAACCCTCTCCATTCCTCGTCTTTGACCCCTGCATACACACTTACTCCTCTCTCTCTCTCTCTCTCTCTCTCTCTCTCTCTGATTTGTCTTCTCAACCCGGCCGCTCATCGCTCTTCTCTCTCCGCTCTGCCTTTTCAAATTTACCTTCCTCTCCGTCCTCTCCTTTCGTTCCACGCGTGCAGAGCTATCATCTTTCTTCCCTCCGTCAAACCGAAATCTCATCCCTCCATCCTCCAGCGACAAACTACATCATCTCCTCCCCGCTGACCCCATCTCTTCGTCCCACACCTCTCGCCGTCTCTCGACTCCTCTCCTCTCCCTCACTGAATTCCATTCTCCTCCAGTAAAGACGCACTGCCAAGCCGATGGAAGCAGGAGCGTACAGGGCAGCTCTATCGATCCCTGCATGGAGAACAGCCTGTTGATTTAGCTTAGTAATTGGATGGAGGAATAATGGGCTCAATATCCTGGGAGTACTCAGGGCAGCGAAACCATAAGGTCACTATGTCTGTCCATGCATGGTTGTATGCAAACGCTTCACTTGTGTGTCTGTGTGTGTGTGTGTGGTCATACTAGCTTAGGTGCATTGGAGGGATTTAATTAGAATATTGATCGCAGCGCCCTGTGATCCCTGTGTGATAACATTTATAGCAGCCTAATGACCACATTAATTACACGATTGATTCGGTAATTATGATCATCCCCAGATTTGCCTAATCCACCGCATGTGTGCAGCTGGAGAAAGGGAGCGCTTGATGAATCTAGCGGTTTAGGAATAAAAGAAAACGGCATTAGCGTTAGCCCGACCAACGAGGTTTGATATCCACCCTTTATTATCCCTGCAATTAAAGAATAATACCAGCGAGGTTTTATTCTTCTCCTCTGACATTAATGCCGGAGAATTCTCCCTAAACCCTCGTGTGGTTACCGTAGTTTAAAGCCGCGGCTGCCTCTTTGGAATAAAAGGCTCTTTATTGTTTAAAGAACCAGATGAAAGAACACGCCGCCACATGTTTCCGATGAGATTCATCTGGTAATGCTTCCTGACACCACTAATTACCATTAGCTAATTACCAGCCATTTACAAAATGTTCCATTACAGCACACAGTTAAATATTCCCCGGGTGGCTGGGAGGAGGAAAACTTCGGAGACGGAGGGGGGGGGGGGAGTATTTCCTTTGACAGACTGAAACCACCGCTGACAGAGCAATGACACCAGCCTTATAATGAAAAACTACCTCAGAGGGACGCATAACGTTTTTCCCAAATGTGCGGCTCCGAGAGTCGATTTTGAAAAGCAGTGGGAGACCACGAGTTTCACGAGGAGGCAGTAAGTTGCAGGGGAAGAGTTATTTAGCATGTGGGTTATGGAAAATACATAAATACAGACTCCTCATTGACTTTAATGGCAAAAGTTTTAAATAAGAGCACGTTTAGATTTTCTTCCGGATTTCTTATCTTTAGCTTCACTCTTGTTTAAAGAGCAACTCCTGATTGGTGGATATAGAAGTTAATTAAACAACACATTGCCCAAAATAGATCACAGTTAGAAGAGCCTCATATAGTTAAATATTCAATTAGCTAAACTATCTCTCTACGCTTGCAGATACTGTATATCTAGATATAGATAACCTATCATAAAATGTGCTGTTATCTTAGCCACCTACAAATTGATATTCATGTTATCTTGATGAAGTATTAATTAAATGTATCTTTATTGTTTAGAATAATTAAAAACTCATTAGCTACGTTATTATTTTTCTTGACCGTGGGACTCACTCAATTGTGTCTCGTTACTTGAAAACAACTATTTATAAATTGTGGAAATCACCTGAGTCTTCTAGCGTCTGTTGTGGGCAAAATTATAAATAATAAATTGTCTTAAATCCTCCGGGTAGAATATTATGTCTTATGATGTTGAGGAGCAAAACTTTTATGAAGAGACACTCTGATATCGAAGTTGAGACGTTAGGAAAGAGAAACGTCAAGAGAACGAGGGAGAGCAAGGGCGAGGGAGCTGTGAACAAAGGGCCCAGCTGTGTCGCCCTCAAATGTGTGTATGTGTGTGTTCGTGTGTGTTTGTGTTCTCACTGTGAAATGGTTTCTGGGTTTCTTGCGTAACCCTGTGCTCGAAGTGTGTCTGGAAATGGGGGGGGGCAACTCTGATGTGTGATGTGTTGTACAGCTCGCACAGAGCTGCACATCTTCACTTATTCATCATGCAGCACATGCACACACATGCAGGGGCACATTGAAAATTCATGGCCTTTAATGGACCCGAGCTCTATTTAGCCTCCGTGTGCACAGACCTGCAGGAAAAGGTTCAGGTCGGTCGGGTCACGGACACACTGATGAGATTCAGGCGTCTAACCTGACATTTGTTTCAGCCCTTTTGTTTGACACGTCTCTGTTTCAACTTGTGGATGAGTTTCATTAATTTAGATAGGTGGCTGGAGAAGGTGAATGTTGTTTTCCTACATATTTCATGGGTCTTAAGGACTTATGTGTAATCGAGAGACAGTTATGATTACACATCTTTCCTTAAGAGAGAGCGTCTGCATACATTTTAACAGACAAAACCTTATGTATACTTAAGTATATAGATACATATTTATTTATACTATTGCACAAATATAGCATACATCCTTGTGCTTTTCTATCAAACCTCTATTTCCGTAATGGATGGAGTTTATTATAAATATATCTCCCCTCATTCTGGCGATCTTATCTTATCTTCAGCTCAAACTGGTTTTGGTGTATTTCAACACATCAAATCAGAATCAGATTCCAGGAGCATGAGGAGCTTTCTCAAAAGACGACACCCCTTCAGTCACTGATGCTGTTTGGAGGTTTTGTTCCACAGACCACTGTTGACATAATTTGGAGTTCAAGCTCACAGACACAAAGACACAGACACACACACACTGGATATTCAACATTCATTCAGTTCCCACTTCTATTCTAATTCCCCTTGCATCACGTTTAATCCCATTTTCATCTCACTCCAATTAATGTTCTGTTTACCATCATGGCCAAACCATGATAACTCCACATATGCTTGTCTCAGTCTCCTCCTCCCATTAGGATCAACTGGTTCCCATCAAATCAAACTGTGCAAACTGAACCCGTCACATTCTGAAACCCAAAGCACTTAGTTCTGAAGTCATGGGACAAATCTCCTTCTCTAGCGTTCTGACGCTGGAGCCACACAGGTGGACTCTGACATGTTGTGTGCACGAGGCCTTTTTCAATCTGCTTCCAGCTTCATTCAAGGTCACAGAGATGTGAACACATGGGTCCACATAAACAAGGTCAGGTAAAAAAAAAAAGAGTTAATGCATTGTGTGTCCAGAAAGTAGATATTTTTTTATACTTATTATATTTGAAGCACTGCCAGCCTTTATTTTGTGGTGTTTCTTTTATATATATATATATATATATATATATATATATATATATATATATATATATATATATATATATATATATATTGGCACGAATCGTCAAAATCCAAGATATTTTGTCATTTTAAATTGCTCGAGGCAGAGGATGTGTTTTGCCAGAAAGGTTTGCAAAAGAGGGAATATATATTAGTCTGGTTCTCTGTTTGTCTTGTCTTTTGTTTGCCTTTTCGAAAGAGACTCATGAATTATTTTGGGGCTTTAAAACAACAAATCAAAAAAGACAATTTTCCCTTGTTCCTGTTTCTCTCAGGGCCCCCCTCCCCTCCGAGAGACCTGGTCTACAGCCTGAAGCAGTCCACGCTCATCCTGGAGTGGGCGGCGCCGTCGGACACGGGCGGCCGGCTGGACCTGACCTACAGCGTGGGCTGCCGGCGGTGTCTCGGGAGGCAGTGTGAGCCGTGTGGGGCGAGCGTCGGCTTCGTGCCGCAGCAGGTCGGCCTGACGGAGAGGACGGTGACCCTGGTCAATCTCCTCCCCAACACCAACTACACCTTCACCGTGGAGGCCTTGAACGGAGTGTCGGAGCTGTTGCCCAGCAAGAGGTTCTACACGCAGGTCAACGTGTCCACAAACCTTCCTGGTAAGTCACAGTTTGATATCTAAACACACACAGGCTGAGAGGACTGCGTGAGGAAGGGGCCCTTTTAAATGTTAAGTTACTGTACCAGTCTGAACTCTCAGGAGACAAACAACAGCTGAGCAAGAACTGGGTCACGCTTTCAGTGACAAAAAGATGATCTGGCAAATGCACTCAATCGAGACAAACTAGCTCAGTTGCGTGTCTCTGGAACACTTTGAGAATTCAGGCTACATCACGTGTGAGCTAGAAATTAAATTTAAATCAACTTGCTGTGCGGGGGTTCCTCGATTTAAGCATCCTAAAGTTTGAGGGGAGTCTATTAGTATCTTGCAAATGGACTTCCAGGCCCGATTTGATGAAATCTGCTGCTGCTTTTCCGTTAAAAAAAGAGTTTAAACGTTTGATAAGATTTGTGCTAATTTGCAGTAGATTGTGTTAATGGATGTGTTATGGGAGATTTTTTTTCAGATATGGATCCGGTTGATTCTTCTAGTTTCTGGTAAAGAAAAAATAGCCTCAATTATTAGATTAGATTTAGTGTTTACTAAATGTATTTGCACATTTGACTCGAAATCTCTGAAGATCTCCAAGGTTTGGTTTCTAGCCGAGTTCGGTCAACAGGGGTGGGCCGCTTCTGCCAACACACACACACACACACGCCCACATACACACAAGACATGTACACACTTCCACCCCCTTTACATCATAAACTGATGTACTCTAAAACGACACCGTGACTTTTCAATATCCTTGTAATTTATGTAGATTCTCACACTGCCTGCTGCAACATACAGCCACATCGCACACGGCATTCAAAGCCAAGTGTGCATCCTGCAGAGTGATTTTCATTCATGTGTACACTAAGTAGCACAAGCTCATTAGACACACTTCCCCCCCCCCCCCTGCAGTGGCAGTGTGTGTGTCAATAGAGCACAAAAGTCTCCGGTGGAGGTGATCGTATTATCAGCAGAAGCAGCAGGCCATTAGCCGGGCGCTTCAAAAAAGAAGAGCTCGACAAAACCATGTGCTAGAAGTGGCAACCACTAATATGATATATTCCTGCAGGTGTCTGTAGTCGACAAGAGGAGTTAACATTTTATTTTGTGTGTAACCCTTAAAGAGCTCTGGCTCGGCAAAGTTCACTCCGACAACTGAGAGGAACAGAAATGAGATATAGTTTAGAAGAAATGATTAAAAAAGCTTTACTGTTGAAGAGGTAGAGCGGCTCCTCCACTGGGTAGAGGTTGGCGGTTCGATCCCCGTCTCCCCCATCCTGCAGGGCAACATACTGAAACCCACGTTCCCCTGTGTGTGTGTGTATGAGGGATGTATCATAAAGAAAGTGCTGCTCATAGATGCATTGTTTGAATGTGTGAATGGTAAATATAAATATGGACCATCTTCCATTTATTCTGGTCCAGAATAAAACGTTCAACTTAGGCCATCAAAGTTCCAAAAAGCAGTAAATGATAATAGACGTCCGGTTCGCTCAATATTATTACATATTACATAGATTAACACTGACAAACACGCCCATATATGGAAATGAGAGAGAGAGAGAGAGAGAGAGAGAGAGAGAGAGAGAGAGAGAGAGAGAGAGAGAGAGAGAGAGAGAGAGAGAGATCGCCATTAACTGGAAATTAGTTCAGATTGATGTGTTGCATAATGAATGGAGAAGTGTGAATAAAAAAATAAACCACTCCATGCTTTTAAGTTTTTAATTGTTATATTGGAGATGGGCTCTGGGACTGGAATGTGCTTCTGTTTGTACACAGTGGATCAGTGTTGAGTATTTATAATAAATCTGCACGTGACTTGTTGACCTAGATCCTCTTGACCAGCTGTTTAGGTTATGTTAGTGTTGTGTCTCAACATCTGGACTCCAGAGGTTGAACACACACACATCACTACCACTCTCCTCCCGTTTGTTATCACAACCCGTTTGTGCTCGTTATCATTTTCCTAACCCTGCTCAGGGATCTGGAATTCCTCAAAAGGCGTTTTCTCAACTTGGAGATGCATTAGAAGATATTTGAAGAGTCACAAAATCAATGCTTAGAAGTAGAAACAAACCATAAGTGGAAAAGTGTTTAAGGCTCGCTCGCTCGTCTCACCAGTAACAGAGTTTGTCTGAGTTTGTTTGCTTGAAACATCATTTTACAGGAGGTTTGGAACCAAGAGACTGAGTCGTACATTCCAGGGATTGGTTACAAAACCAAAACAAAAGGCTTAGCAAGGAAATGTTTATATGAAGATACACATGAAGTTACTGCTAATGCAATACAGTACGATTCACCCGTGTTAAGATACAAGGGGATTCAACATAATTTGAATCAGCACGATGCTATGCCCTTCAAAATAAAATCATTCTTCAATGCAATACTTGATTTCTTTGATTCCTCTGAAGCAGACTGCAAATCCTAAATTAACCAAAAAAGGTGGCGTGGCTATAATTTGCAAATGGAACAAGATTATCAAACAGTTGATTTGTAACAATTTACTGGAACATGTAGCTCCTCTTCCTCCTCCTCCTCTTCCTCCTCCTCCTCCATTGTAATCACCTGGACACACTTTTAAATCATCGCTCCTGCTTCTAAATCAAAACTCCTTTACCTGCAATCGTTTGAAGTCTACGATAAAAACAGCTGACACTAACTTAGCTAACAAGCCTCAGCTGAGCCGGCTCCACCTGCCCAGAGGGATTTACCTCAACCCAAGGTGAGGGACACTTTATCAGGGAGAAAGAAGGACAAACCTGCGGTGATTATTTCTCCTGTCCCCGTGGTTCTCTCAACCTTTCTCCCTCTTTTATCCCCCCCGTCCCCGTCTGTCTGTCATGTCAGCAGTTGCCATGGCGTTGATTCGTGGTTATTATGGGGTATTAGAGTGTGAGCTGTCCCTCTAACCATGTCATCCAGAGGGATTGGACAAGGGGTTAGGAGAGTGTGTTCGCAGGGGTTTCAGAAGACTTTAAGACTTTCTGTGTCGGGGAGGATTTAGACTGACATTTGGTGTGTGTGTGTGTTTGTGTGTCTGTTTGTGTGTGTGTGTATGAGATATATAACAAACGGTATTTGATGTTGAAATGTGTAGAATTACTTTCAGTGTAATGTCACATGTCTGCTTTTGTTGAAATGACCTTTGTGTTTATACCGGACATGACCAACAGAGCACGGTTCAGATCAGCAGTTTTAACTCAACACCACATGAACCAGCTCAGCTCAGTGGACAGCGCCACCTGAGGGTCGTGTGAGTCGGTGCAGGGTGAATGTTCGTTTAAAGAAGTTTTAATTAGAATTTAGGAAACAATTCTTATTTTGTGTCCTTACATATAATATATGAAAGGTTTAAAATTTAAATTAAGGCAAAGCTTCTTCTTTTTCTTGTGCAACCTCTTCTTGTCGTTAGCATTTCCCGTCATGTTGTCATTGAAACATTTATAATATGCAAATTGTGGAAATCTTCTAATACTAGCATCAGATTTATTAGCCCCTAATGTCAATATTTAATCTTTTAAAGTCCCAAAAGGAAAATGGCAACATGTATCAAAGACAGCTATATTGTATTCATTCTCTTAATATTTAAAATATGTATAAGTTATGTTTTTAAATGCACTAGTATCGGCCATTATGCAAAGTCCAGGTATCGGAATTGGGAAGCAAGAGACGGTGTAAAATAAATCCCACAAAAAATGGAATCAATAATCCAAATCGGATCCAGATACATTAATGCTACTGTGCTGAATTCAGATACGTATGCATGTATTATCACTGCTAGGGAAGGAAAGCAAAACTTTTAGAGAGATGGAGACGAGTCCTCACTTTAACCCTCGCGGCATTTTTGTGGGGAAGACTGATCCGAGTCTCCGGCTCATGTTGGAATAATGTCCAGAAATCCTGTTCAACCAGGTCGGCCGCAGAACTGGAAGAGAACGCTCCTGCACAGACCTGAACCTTGTGTCCGTACATGTGTGGGCGCCTCCACAACAAGACTTTACTCCATCAAAACTCACTGACCTTTATAAATACTGCAGCAGGGATTTGGCACAAAGCTAACACACACCGGCACACACACACCCACACACACACACCCTCTGTCTCTCTCGCCACCTCATCATCACTTTATTACTTTCTGCTTTTTTTAACCTCCTCCTCCCTCTGTATCCAGATCTCTCTTCTTTTTTCTCCACCCTCTATTTCCTTCCTCATTTCCCTACACCATATCCTTTCCTGCTCCCTGTATCACCTCACTATTCTTGGACGGTAATTTCTCCCCCACCTCTCTCCATCCACGATCCCTCCTTCCACATGTCATGACATAATCACCGCTGCCGACCCTCCTCCTCCTCCTCTTCCTCACTTCTGTTCGCCCTCATCCTCTCTTACTGTACTCTATGGTATTTGATTTTCTGAGCATGGTAAGCTTGTCAGCAGCGGGGGGCATGGTTTCGCCAGCCTCAGGAATTAAGGGCACACTCCGAGAGAAGGAGCTTGGTGCTATTTTATGGCCAAAAATCCCAACCCCACACACACACACACACACACAGACTCACACAGACTCACAGGGAGTAAATCAACATCAATTTATACTAAGACTCTTTCTTATTAGAAAGCATCTGAAATATCATTTGAAATCCAGCATTACCTTCCATTAGAATCCAATACAAATTGAATTCTTCACAAGTATCTCCTCGTACTGGATGCTCGCACCATGCACAGTGGACGGGGGGGGTGGATTTCTTCCCAGACGGATGGGGCTTTATCAGGACTCGCCAGGCCACCCAGAGGAAGGAGGGAGGTTTGCATGGTGTGTCAAGGATGAATGGATGGATAAAAGGGAAGAGGGAGTGGGGGATAGAAACATGGCTGGGATTGCGTGAGGAGGTGGGGCGTGGGGCGGGTAAATGGGGGATCAATTTTGCCCTGGGCTCATGGGGCCCCTTATCCAGCTGTGGATTAGGAATGCATACATAGATGCGTGTGTGTCTGTGTGTGCACTGAGTGTGGCACGCCATGCGTGTGTGACAGCACTTTGACGTATGCTTGCACGCCATACGATGTGTGCATTGCTTCACGCTTGATTTGTGTATATGTGCAAGAAAAGCTGCAATAACGACACGTTGCCTTGACATTGTTCCATATTTTGTACGTTTTCCTGTGTGTGCTTTTGTGTGTGTGTGTGTGTGTGTGTGTGTGTGTGTGTGTGTGGATAGACTTGTGTTGAATGTCTCTGCCCCCAGTGGTCGATCCAAAGCCCTTTAGCGGAGGCAGGGGAGAAGAGAGGGATGCAGGAAGGCTGTGCCGAGGCAGCGGAGGTGCAGGTCAGGGAGGAGGAGGTGGGATTGGCATTTCAATATCCTGAGAGGATTACTGGCCGGGCTTTAGATGGCTGGTCCCTGTAGAGTTACATGTGCCTGAGAGATGGGAGAATAAAGGGAGCAGAGGAGAGAGGGATGAATATAGAAGTGGAGGGATGGGGGAGAGGTTAGAGAGGCAGCATTCTGAGCCAAGTGCCTCGTGGGTGCATGAGGAGTGAAGAAGCCCAAATTACACGGGTTTCCTCCAGAAGGATGTGCATGGAGGAGAACGTTTCTGTGTGTGAAGTATCTGGAGTTACCTGGTGCTTTAAACAAATCCAGGACGGGAGAGAAGTTAATATGAACTCTACCGTAGAAGTTCCTGGAGATGAGAGGAGGACATGAAGGTGTAGAGATTAAAGAGGCAGAGCTGGAGAGGCAGCTGAAAGGAGGAGAGAGAGTAAAGGGAAAAGGTGAGGCTCACCACAGGATGGAGACGGTGTAGGAACACAGGAGAATGAAGCTGTTGCAGGAGTCGGAGATTTGAGGGAATGTGTGAAGTAAGGTCAAAAGGAAAGAGAACAAATGGTCGTCAGTAGAGTGTGCACCTCCGCCAAGGCCCAGCAGCTCCCTGAAATTCAATCTCACACACTCTCAGAATATAAGAGCTATGAACTATTACTTGAAAAATGTCCTAACCTCACAATATTAAAGAAACTATAACACACTAAACTTCTATAATGAATAACTATACATGCAAGAAAACACAAAAACAACCAAACTTATAGCACCCATATTAAAATTGGTATGTTTACGTTTGTATATTAGCACATATCAGCAAACATAAGCAGTCAAAATCAATATCAACTTTATTTATAAAGATATGACAGCAATACGCAAGGTGACATCATCACTCTACATCTCAACTTATTGCCTCAGAGTCACAGAAGAACATTTTCATTCAGCCGTGGTCAGCAGGTTAAGTAGTAACTCTGGACCGGCCCTTTAATGTACATGTGAAAAGTGCTGGTTTGAATGATGAAGGGAGATGAGAACACAAAGCTGAAGGTGGAGTTGTCTCTGACTCATCCTCCAGAACCTTGTAATTCTCTGAGAACTCTGGAGTTCACGTCTCAGCTTCACCGTTTGAATATTTATGGGTTTGACTCTGAATTAATTTGGGAACTGAACTTCCCCGGGATAGTGACAGAAACAAAAAAAACCCGTCAGGTGATGTTTATTCTTCCCTCCACCGAATGAGTGCTTCTCATCTGTCTAAGTACAAAACTGCCACTTTGTCGTCTTGTTCCCATTTGCCCTCTCTTCATCTTCTTCACCTTCTCATCCACTCCTCCACTCCTCTGCATGGAGGCGTCTGGATCCTCTCTCCTTTTTTTCTTGCCTCCTTAATTAGAAGTGATGGGAAGGTGCAGGCTTCAGCAGGCACCAAATGAATAGAGTCATCAAGCTACTTTTCGGGACTATAGCCCAGCCACTTAAGACGCTTTGTCACCCTGTGATGGAAATTTTAATTGCCTACCTCTTGGCTTATAATTGGAGTCTATGAAGAGGTTTCTCCGGGCCGTCGGTGTCTGTGCTCTGGGTTTACAGGCGGTTTCTGGATGTTTGGGGGAATTCTAGTGTTGACTTATGAACAGAAACAAAGCTGGGAGGCGGCGGATGGCACGCGGCAATGTCATCCTGGTAATGGGAGTATTATACAGGGGCTCCGGGGCCGTCGCTGCACATCTTTAGCCGGATCCCCTCAGGAGAGGAGATAAACAGGTGAAAACACAAACTCTCATCGCTGCTACGAGACCACAAAGAGAAGATCAGACTTCCAAACGTCTCATTTACTCCGTCTGATGCTAGAGAGAGAGAGAGAGAGAGAGAGAGAGAGAGAGAGAGAGAGAGAGAGAGAGAGAGACGAGAGAGAGAGAGAGAGAGAGAGAGAGAGAGAGAGAGAGAGAGAGGACGAGAGAGAGAGAGAGAGAGAGAGAGAGAGAGCTTTGCCGTGTTGGGATGTGGATGACATCTTTGTTTTTGTGTGTTTGTGGGATGAAGTGAGTTGTGTGCAGATGCAGCTGTCTCTCTGAATGACAGTGTGCTGCTCTGATGTAACAGTGGGTGGGTGACAAGGCAGTTCAACTCATCAGACCAATGTTGCACACGCACACACACACAGACACACAACGTTGTTTCTTTCTCTGCACCATGTTTGCTTTTCATACCAGCATCTTAAAAAACACAACATAAACAGTGTATTTCTACCTTGTACTTTGCGTATAATGATATAATAATACACTTTAACATCTCAACAGCCTGATCATAGTGTGTTTTATCTTCAGGTCTGAACGTCCTCAATGTGGTGAAGCTCTCTTTGCTGCGTGAACACAAATCCCACAATGTTCGACTGCACTTGAACTGTGTCAGTAATAAAGGAAAGTGGATATTGAGGTGTGTGTGAGCCTCCATTGCCATTTTCTCTTCAGCTCCTCCAGGGCCGACAGAGCTTTCCTCACCTTCTCAGCCAAACTCCTGCAGCAGGCTTGGGTCAGCCACTCTCTGTTTGTGTGTGTGTGTGAGTCTGTGTGCGTGTGGCCTGTGTGTGTTTTTGTATTTGTCGGGAGGCTCCAGACGGGGGCTGTCTGGCTTAGTGGACGTGTCCTGATCACACCATGTCTTTGCCTTGAGGCTGAAGCACACTGGGCCAGGAGAGAAGTCAGAATCAGTCAGGGTGCAGCTGTCAAGAGCAGTTTAAGCAATTCAGCCCAGAAATCACCTCTTCCCCTGGAAGCAGCATGAGATCCTAGTTTTAACAGATTTGTAAGCTTGTTGAAGGCTCAGCCAAGAAGTTATACTGGGGTTATGACTTATGGCAGAAATATAACTGCTTTCTTTTTATGGATCGGACAACAAGGGGCAAGATTGCGTCATTGCATGCTTTTAACCGGGGTTCAGTGTTGTTCTTTGTCCCACTTGCATGTTCACTGGCTGTTTCTGGGTTCTATCTCTCACCCCCCCAACCTACTGACTTTCTCCTGCTACACACACATGCATGCACACGCTCAGACACAAGCAAGCACGCAGAGTTTAGATGGAAATGTGCCTCACTCAGTCTTCCCCTGCACTTTTCCTCCGCCTCGCAGATAAAAATATCCGTTTGTGTGAGTGTGTCTGTGTGTGTGTGTGTGTGTGTGTGTGGTGATATCATTCCCTCTAAACACCACCCCCTCCCCCTTTCGTCCTATACCAATCTGAATGATAATACCACAGATAATACCTGTCTCCGACTCCATCTGCTCCCCTCACCTCTGAAGCTGGATCCTGGATCATATCAGCTTTTCCTTTTCTCCTACTGGTGCACTTCCATTTTCTCCTGCTTATTGTGTGTGTGTGTCTGTGTGTGTGTGTGTGTATATGTATGTGTATATTCAGGATGAGGCATCCAGGTGGTTTGCACACTGACACTTTGCCAGATAGCGCTCCACTGCTGGGGCAGGCTGATGGCCACAGATTAAAAACAGCGAGAACCTCAGCAAGATAATGAGGGGAAGAGCTGCTCGTATATACGACATCATTAGATCAGGATGCAGCGGAGGGGGGGGCAGGCAGACATATTGGAAGATGCTTGCACGTGCCAGCTGGCTTTGGTCAGCCACCGTAGAATTTTTCAGATCTTGCAGGGATTTGTTACCTCAATTAAATTATGAAAAGGAAACTTGAATGCTTAAGTAGGATGGTTTTAAAGCAAATAATAATGCATCTTTAGTTTCATGGTCCACACCATTCCACTGTGCTTCTATGTTATTAAATGTGTTTTTCTTTGCTTGGAAAGAGGTTGAGCTGTGAACTGACGGCTGGATGTAGTTTTGTAATTCTTACATCAAACAGCTGCTGAACCTGTGATCTGTGCTTTTTCTAATGGAGTCGGTACAAGGAAGGCATTTGTTTAAGGTGAGAGTCTGATGGTGTCTGATAATACTCCAGAAAATGATTCTCAAGTGTGCATCAGTGGATCCTGGGTCTGTACATTAGATGCACTGGTCTGGTGCTCAGTGTCTGATGAGCCTTTTGTATTAGTGTTAGTGAAAGAAGGAGAGAAAACTTTCCCAACTACACAACTTCTTGCTCATTGGAAACTTTGATGACTTTATTAAAGACGTGCACCCTCCACTGGGAGTTTTAGAAAACCACTGACATGAAGGCTTGGTGGCAGTAGGTGCATGAAAACCCCCGGGGACGGTCCAACCAGAGGAAACTAAATGTCCCCCCCCCCCCTCCTCTGCCGTCAGTCACATAAATCGCTCCACCATCCGTTTAACCCGAGGTAGACGCCGGGGGTGTTGCACCCAGAGGGAACAGCACGCTGGCTTCCTGTTAACCCTTCCATGATGAGCAGGCCTGATAGATGCATCCCTCTCAATCATCCCTTTCTCATCCTCACGCGCTCGTCTTTCCATTCTGCGTGCACCCTCTCCCTCTTTTTAATATGCATAGGCACACAGGAGCATGTTAAGTTGCACACGCGGCAGAGATGGTAATAAGTAGAACAAGAGAGCCCCCCCCCCCCTCCTCCTCCTCCTGACAAGATGGATGTCATCTCAGCAGAAGCACAAACAGGCCTGTGGGAACAGCAGACTCCCCGAGAACAGACATGGAGACGCAGCCGAGCCGGGTAAAGGGAGAGATGAAGAGACCGAGACAGGGGGAGAGAGTTTCCAGAGCGAGGGACGCGTGGAAGTGAGGAAGAGGAGGACTGACTGTGGGACGTTCAGCCAGGCTTGTGGTGTCGCCCCCTGGGGAGAGCGACTCCTCTGCCTGCCTCCTTTGGTAACCGAAACTGAGATGTCGGTTGCGCCATTTTGGGCCAAAATCTTTTCCAGAGATCAACCTGTCATAGAGACCCGAGCAAAGGGACATCACATGACCCCCAGGGTCTATTTTAGGACACTGAAAAACAGGGACAAGCTTTTCAATTCAGCCATTTTATTATAACTGCAGCTGTTTTCAAACATGAACATAAATGAAATATCCGGGAAACAGGGTCTGGACATATTCTGGAGTTTGCTTTCACATAAATGAAGATCGGAGCAGGAGATCTTTTCTTTTTTCATCCTGCAATATTTGTATTCATCCAGGTTTCACATCTGTCACTTGTTAGACATGTCATCCACACGCCCTCTCGCTCGGTGTGAGTTGTCTGGACGTTTTTCCTTCTTAATTCTCACGTGGGCTCACGGAGATATCATCAGGGGACCGGCCGGGGAAAGTTCTGGATACTGTGCAGACTTTGGTGCTTGTCTGAAAGTAGTTTTTGTACACGAGGGAAGAAGTGTGTCCTTGTACTTGTCAGTGTTGACATTCCCTGTCCTGGTCATGATTTAAAAGAATCCGGTTACTGTTCCTCTAAAGTAAAAGACGGCAAAATACTCAGCTAGTGTACCACAGGGTAGATAATATTCATGTTTTTCTTTATATATTAATAAAAAAGGAACCTTCTGACAAGTTAGGTTTCTTGAATGTACTTAAAATAGATTTTATATTAGTCAAATGTCTCAGGAAATGCCTCCTTGCCGTTTCGTGCCGACCTCCATCCGTCCTCCTTCCTCCGTCCTCCTTCCTCGTGCCTCACACTCCGCTCTCCTCTCAGTGTCCCTTTGAAGTTTATTGACCATTATCTGTGTCAGTGGCTAGAATGTGTCACCGCGGCGCTTCCATACAGGATCTTATCAGCAGATGTGTGTCCGTGTGATGAGAGCCTATCAGCGTGTCTGCCGTGTGATGAGGCTTTGAAAGCATCTGCCGTGCACTTTCCCCCTGCAGGATTGGAGAGGCTGCCGTCACCTCTCCTTCACGACTTGAAGAAAATCATTGTGCGATTGTGTGTGTTTGTGTGTGTTTGTGCGCTTTTGTGAGTGTGCTGCAGATGAATGCGAGAGGGCGAAAAGCCATTTCAGTCTGCTGTCAACATTCATCATTGATTTCGTCCTCTCGAACACAGAGCCAGACCCGACACTATACCCTCCAACTGCTGCCCGACCCTTCAGTGTGTGCAGAGTGTGTGTTGAAGTATCTGCACATTGTGACTGCCTGTGTGAGCAGCTGAACACGTGTGTGAGGTCTTGGAAACAATTAATTCCACTAGCTGGGTCCAAACTCTGTATTCACGTACAGATGAGTTTTTTTGATTTGGCCAAATCTGTGACGCTGACTTCAGACATGAACTCAGAGAAAATGGAACTCCAGTTTCTCTTTCACGTGAACGCAGGAGCAGATTGTGGGTCAGCTGCGTTACGGCACCGGCCTCGGCTTCTATAACCAAAAACTCTCGAGTCTCGTTATCTTTATAAGTTGAAATCTTTATTTGTTGGTTCTACGTGAAAGTCTCCTCATTTTTTTTTATCCTGAGATATTTGTATTCTTTTATTTTTTGATCCTTTCAACACACCCACTCGTTCTCAGTGAATCCTCCGGACATTATTCCACTGAATTCAGTTTTACTTGGGAGAACTCTTGATATTGTCCAGAGCCTCTGATTTGGACATGTTGTGTTCTCACATTCAGCCTTGCAGAACATTTCAGGAGATTAACCAGAGTTCAGTGCAGCTGATGTGAACATCTAAGACTATTAAAATCTCTACACAACAAAAGGTCCCTGAAAGATCCCGTCTTCCCCGTGGCCTCTTGTTCCTAGAAGACATTTTCTTGAAAGATAACAAAACACGAGCAGCAGCAGCAGCAGAACACATCCGCCAGCAAATTCAAGTTCTGGGTCATGTTTCCTTTTATTTATTTTTATAATGTGCCAATTATTCAAAAGTTTCCTACAAAGGGAAGCTGCTGAGTGCTAGAGCATCAGATAAGTTCACTTCCATTCGAATGTGAAAGTTTGATAGTGAACTCATAACTTGTATCATCAGCTCCAGACGCTTCCTTTTTCCTCCGTCTCAGGAGCTGGAGCCCGTGTTTGTTGTTTGTAGCCGAGGTGGAAGCTCCACGTCTGCACCGGAGCCTCCAGGTGATTATATGTGTGCTCACCTGGTTTTGATGTGTCAGCTCGAGCCGTGATGCGATCTGGAGTTAGATGCATAATGCAGCTCGCACAGGAAGGAGAGAATAGCAAACAATAGCCTGCAGTTGCGTGTGTGTGTGTGTGAAGAGCAGATTGACACTGTGTTCTTGGTTTAGTGTGCGTGCGACTGAACTTCTCTTTGTGTTACTGCTGGCGGAGGCTTTGACTGAGAAGAGTGCGTCCGTTCTTTCAATCTTAACTGTGACCTCACTCCCTGCCTCCGTTCTCTTTTCTATCGTTTCTTTTCTCCTTAACAACCTTCCAGTGTCACTCATATAATAATACTCTTTACTTTTTTCTCCTTTATGATCTGTGAAGGTAATTATTTGACTTTCCAGAATGCTTGACTGCAAAATTACCTCCATAGTTGTATAATAATTAATAATTTTACAGATTCATTGACAAGAATTTCTGCCTTTCTTTTTTGGATGGATCACCATAAACAAAGCAGGCTTCTCCAGGGGATTTATATTTCACAAATTGTATTAATTTTTTAAACTTCCATCTGATTAGTTAAAATCTCATCTTAATATATACATTCATTATATTATTTATTTTCCATGGGAAATAATGTAAAATATTAATTAAAATACGCACCAAATAATAATCAATAAATCCTTTGAAAGTCCCTCAGGCTTGAATTCATTCATTTAGACCATAGATAACCCTCACCCCTGCATTTATTTTTTATTTTACTCACATAATTACTACTTAAGTTATGCTTATTGAATTATTTAAATGCATATTTTAACACAAATCTAACGATAGATTTTATGTTGGTATTTTTCCACATTCCTAGTGTCCAGAAATAAGTCATGACAGACGAATATCAATGACCTCAGAAAATAATACATTAACTCATTCATTTCTAACCTTTATTAGAGCGTGACTAACCCCTTATTCAAAATTCAACTATTTCCTTTCGACCTTTTAAGGCTGTGGACTCGAAACACGACTTCATAGACAGATGCAGGTCCCCACAACATGAGGAACACCGGGACAACTCACACACACTCTGTTACAAAGCCATCTTTCCTCTATAATACCAAAAGTCACAGAAGTCTTCATGAATAATGTATAATACCTGTGTTTTCATAGACATCAAAAAACCGTCAGATGAAGATGGACAGTGAGAGAGAAAGTGTGTGTGTGTGTGTGTGTGTGTGTGTGTGTGTGTGTGTGTGTGTGTGTGTGTGTGTGTGTGTGTGTGTGTGTGTGTGTGTGTGTGTGTGTGTGTGTGTGTGTGTGTGTGTGTGTGTGTTGATTGTGTCTTTGATCGCTTGCCCAAAATGACTGTATTATCCTGCTGTTTGAAAAGAGGACTGAAGGAGCAGCACAGATGCTGTTCACGTGTGTTTGTGCACGTGCATGTGAGGTACATTATTTTGGTTATTTGTGAGTGACAGGTGGAACATATTCATCAGTGTCAATTGATGCTAAAAGGTCAGAGATGAGCAGGAAGTGCAGGAGAGAGCAGGAAAGAGGAGGCGTGTCACATGACCTGGTGACTGACGGGAGAAAGAGAGAATAAAACCAAACAGGAAGCTGGAACAGAATGTGCACACAAAGGACAAAGGAAATCTCTTTTAAATGAGCGAACTGAGGTAATGACAATAATAATTAAAGTACCAAAAAAAGTGGCAGAGACCAGCCCTCACACCCCACGTGCCCATAACCTTAATGGTCCCAGTGGCACCGCTCCTCACCAACCTAAAAGCCTTTTGACTAACCCCTTCACTTCTCTGTGGTTTTGAGTGACAATCCATTTTGCTACTTCGTTAAACATGGAATAATTAGCACTCGAGCAGGAGTGGGTGGAGCTGCCTGTCGTTTGTTGACAGACGAACAAAGACGCGCTCGTCCACCAGTAATGAAATGGTTTTTGCGGCGAGCGAGCGCCAGTACGCTGAATCCCCATTTGGAGAAAAAAAAAAGCTCGGCACTGATAATTCGTCTTCTGTCTTTCTTTCTCCGTCCTGATCGATACGAGGTGGACGATCTGTCAGGATGAGTTTCACCACCGCTCCCCGGGACCGAGTCAGAAAAGGACTCAGAGAGAGAGAGAGAGAGAGAGAGAGAGAGAGAGAGAGAGAGAGAGAGGAGAGAGAGAGAGAGAGAGAGAGAGAGAGA